>NW_028288818.1:600000-857567 GCF_059628265.1 Tinamus guttatus | reverse complement strand
AAGGAAGGAAGGAAGGAAGGAAGGAAGGAAGGAAGGAAGGAAGGAAGGAAGGAAGGAAGGAAGGAAGGAAGGAAGGAAGGAAGGAAGGAAGGAAGGAAGGAAGGAAGGAAGGAAGGAAGGAAGGAAGGAAGGAAGGAAGGAAGGAAGGAAGGAAGGAAGGAAGGAAGGAAGGAAGGAAGGAAGGAAGGAAGGAAGGAAGGAAGGAAGGAAGGAAGGAAGGAAGGAAGGAAGGAAGGAAGGAAGGAAGGAAGGAAGGAAGGAAGGAAGGAAGGAAGGAAGGAAGGAAGGAAGGAAGGAAGGAAGGAAGGAAGGAAGGAAGGAAGGAAGGAAGGAAGGAAGGAAGGAAGGAAGGAAGGAAGGAAGGAAGGAAGGAAGGAAGAAGGAAGGAAGGAAGGAAGGAAGGAAGGAAGGAAGGAAGGAAGGAAGGAAGAAGGAAGGAAGGAAGGAAGGAAGGAAGGAAGGAAGGAAGGAAGGAAGGAAGGAAGGAAGGAAGGAAGGAAGGAAGGAAGGAAGGAAGGAAGGAAGGAAGGAAGGAAGGAAGGAAGGAAGGAAGGAAGGAAGGAAGGAAGGAAGGAAGGAAGGAAGGAAGGAAGGAAGGAAGGAAGGAAGGAAGGAAGGAAGGAAGGAAGGAAGGAAGGAAGGAAGGAAGGAAGGAAGGAAGGAAGGAAGGAAGGAAGCGTTCCAGAACCCACTGTGGCAGACGATCCCCTGCTTTGGTGCATGTAACTTCCCCCTGTGTGCAATCCCTCTGCAGCCAAGCAGTATATTTCCCAGGACAGAATATTGAGGGAAACCCCTCGCATACACTAACACAGGGTAGGGGATACATGACTGGGGGGGGAAGGAGAAGAAAGATGGAAGTATTGAGAAAGTGGGAAGAGCAAAGAGCATGGGGAGAGGGTGGTGAGGGTGAGGAAATTAGGGAGAGGGGAGCAAGAGGAAGGTCATGGTGCAGTGAAGGGGAGGACATGGGGGACAGGGGAGTCAAAAGCAGGGTGAAGGGGAACAGACAGAGGAGAGGGGTTCTGGATTGGGGAGGGCAGTGAAGGGGGGGAGATGGGAAGACAGGGTCAAAGGAGGGGATGAAGGGGAGGAGATCAGGGAGAGGGGAGTCATGTGTTGGGAGAGTGGGAAGAAATGGAGGAGAGGGGAGTCAAGAGGGGTGAGGGAGAGATGGGGAGAGGGGATCAAGAGGCAGGGAGAGGGGGTCAAGGCAGGGAGAAGGGGAGAAGATCACAGAGAGGGGATCAAGTGGGGGAAGGAGGGTAGAGAGGTTTGGAAATCTGGGAGAAGCAAGGAATAGGGGAAGAAAAAAAGGAGGGGAGGCAAAGGAATAAGGACACCTAGGACAACTCTGCTTTGCGCTACACAGCATAGGTGGCTGCTTTTTCACTTGTTATGGTTTATTTTTTTCCTCCCTGCTGCACAGAAGGCTTCACCCCACCCATTTCTCCTTGCCCTTGTGCTTTATGCTCCTTAGTTTGTGCTTTAATTGTGCCACAGGGAGAAGTAAAGAGAAGCAACCTTTGTTTATGTTCACCCCCCCCACCCCCCCACCATAGGGGCTGGGTTTTTGATTTCCATAACTACTTTGTGCTTCTAAGCTTCCTTTTCCACAGAGGAGAGATGGGAAAGTGTTTTTTTTATTATTATTATTCAGTTGATGAGATTGTTCCTACTTTTTTTGTGTTGGTCCCGGGGGAGGTAGGTAAGAGCTTTGCCTTTATTTCATAATGGTGCGGGACAGCAGGGATGGGGAAAAGGGTCATTTTATTACCACACTTGATTTTTTTCTATCTTCCGGACACTCTCTGAGCCCAAGGAGGGCACACATGTCCTTTTTAGTAACATGTAAAGCAAGAATGCTACAACACAGAGGGTCAGAGTTTAAGTGAGAAGACCTCATCTCCCCCTTTTTCCAGCCCTTTCCAAAGCAGCTGTCAACTGAAGTGCAGTGTCAGCACTGGTCATCTTCATCCTCTTCCTTTTGGCAGACATGCAGAGTTGGTTGAAGCAAGGCAGTAGACACAAGGGCAGTGCTTTATTTTTTATGAAAGGAACATTACAAACACAACTTCTCCAGAATCAACTCCATGGTGATCAAGGAAGGTGAAAGAAAACAAACCAACAAGTAAACAAACAGAAAAACACAATGGTGATAAATCTTGGCTCACATTTCTAAAACAAAAACATCAAAGAAAATACACTGTAAAGTGCCCGACTGACTTCACAGAGCGTAGCCAAAGGACAGTGAGGATGCCGCTGCCTTCTGTGATGCCTACACATGCTCCCCTGTGTAGAGAGGGTAAAGTGAGATTTGAGTCTCTTACACCATTTGAGACACAAGCAGCATATGGCAAGGACACATGCAGGAAATATCAGAAATTCATGCCACAAAGATTGGTCTCTAATCACTAGCCTGCAGCTTGGCCCGGGGGGCTGGCTCTTGCCACATGAAACCCCATGACAGGCCTGCAAAAGCTCTGCTAGACATCATTTAATATAGCAGTCTACCCAGGCTATATGAATGAGCTCACGTGGCACAGGGCACCGTTACTTAGACCACATGCACTGTGGCAGGACAAGAGTTAAGGCTTTTTAGCCACTTGAGCTTGGCGCTCTCTCCTGAGACTCATCCCTGGCAGCAGCACCCCTGGCCGGAGGCAGACCACCGCCACACACCACCTTTAAACACACTTGCACCGACTTCAAGCTTCAAGTCGGAACCAAAGTGGCTCTCAAAGTTACATGGAGCTAGTGGCACAAACAGAGGGGATACGGAAAGAGAGAAACACAGTAGTGCACCCCCACAGAAGGGTTTACCTGTTCTCCACCAGAAGGCCAGCAGGTGAGGTGACAACAACACATGAAGAGTTTGGCCAGACTCACAACTGTTATACATCATGTGCTAGAACCACCAGGGCTGTCCCACATACCTGCAGCAGCAGCCCCAGCACCAAGCTTGCCTCTCTGAAAGCTCCCCAGACACTCTGACCGAGGCTGACTGCATTCCTGGTAAAGCACTACCCATTTCACAGAAAAAGAGCAGGACCAGTTCACCATACTGCTGGCTTCTGAGTGCATGAGCAGAGAAAAACAACCACAGGCCTTTCTCCCAGACCATGTTACACACTGACTTCACCTTCTCTGCAACTCAACACCCTCCAGCAGGTTCAGCCCCCATGCTGAGCTGTGCGTGACCTCGCTCGGTTGCTCAGAGCCGTGCCCAACAACGCAAGTGTCACCGCGTGCTGGCCCCAAAATAGCAGCAGTCAGTGCTGCTGGCCTGCATGTGCTGCACCTAAGAAATGAGCTCTCCTCAGTTGGACAACATTCTCTGCACCAGAGAGGAAGGCCATCAAAACAGCCCCTTCCTGCTTGTTAACCATTTGAATCGCACTGCATCCATTTATAAGGCTGCCAATTTACAATGAAACTTATAAGCTACATAAAATGAACAACTCACGCTTTGTTCCCTTTGCTAATACTTTAAGTCCTGTCTGCAGGCTGCAAGCTGTTCATCCAAGATCTGGGGCAGGCTACTGGAGTCTTTAATAAAAAGACTGAACTTCACCCAACTGCGACAAGCACTCCACCAAATATTGCCAGTTGCAACCCTTGACCTAGGCACTACTACTGTCCTAAGAGAGCTGCAAATAATCCCCAAGATACTCTGAAAGGCTAACAGCCACTCCGTAAATACAGAACACTGTTCATCTGTCAGGCAGAGATCTATGCATCCTTACTGAATTTAAAACCTCTCCAAAGGGGACACACACTTCTTCCATATCAACTATTTAAAAACAAAGTAGCTGAGCACACAAGTCTTTTTTTTTCCCGAAGTAACAGTTGACTGACTTTACTTACTGACTGACTTTAAGTCCAGTGTGATTCTATCACCCATGGAGATTTTCCCCAGATCTGTTTTAACACAAGCTCTGGCAATTCCATGGAGTAATGGAAATGGAAAGAGCAGCCTCCATGTTGTTTGGATAGCCATGCAGTTAACTTTTTTTTTTTTTTTCTTTTTTACTGCAAAGCAGATAATATACTGACAATTACATGAGCTACATCTACCAAATCCACAAAATCATCTGGCACAAAGACAACTTGCTCCCACAAAAGCTCTCTGAACGAGGTGACGGAATGCACGTGAAGGCCACCAGTCTGCAACAGCCACCATGCAGTTAACATAAATAAAATATCATATTTACCAGATGCAACATTCCCAGAGAATTAGTGCCTGGGTGGGAGTGTCCAGCAACAGCTGCTCAAGACCAGCAGGGGCTCTATCAAGTCTGAGCACTGCAGCACAAAGCACAAGGCTGAAAGGCTAAGTAGTGGCCAGTTCTTTGCTCTCACTCTCGTTCTTCCTGCCCTCTCCCAGCCCTTGAAAACACCCTGACTTTCTAGCTCCCTGGAATCCCACACTGCCAGCCTTGCCAGCTAGAGGACACACAGTGACAGAAATGCAACTCCCAGCACTTCCAAGATTAAAATACCTGAGAGAAGCTTGCTGCACTTTCTTCAGGCAAAAAGGGAGGCCTTATAAGCAAGAACTACTATTGTTACAGGTAAGAGGGAAAGGCAGGGCAAACTGGAAGCCATCGAAAGATTTCTTCCAAGGTTTCCCATTTATTCCCAGCAGAAAGTCACCTCTCAACTGTCTTAAAAAGCCTGAGCCAAACACACAGCAGCAAACAGGTCCAAACCTAGTAGCACGAACCACAGGACACACCATACCAGCCTGGAGACTGTCTTCTCAGAGCATTCATCTAGAATTCAGAGCACAAAACAGGCCCCCAGGCTCCATGGCATCAGCTCCGGGATGCCTTCTTGTGATACTTTTCTCCACCGATAGCCTGGAAATAAATCTGCACTCTCAAATAAGAGGTAGGGGTAAAGGACTCCAAGACACACACTGTATAAAACACCAATCTGCTCCATTTCATTTCACTGCTTTGAAATCTGTAATCACAAAAACCTGACAACGGATTCTCTTAAGAGGCAGGGCTGACTTCAGCATGAAGTCTCTAAGGAACCCCTTCCCCTTCGGTGCGTAGCTGGGCTACGGCTGCCCAGGCAGTTGGTCCACAGAAGTTCGAGGTGTGGAGGTAATGTGCTATGTGGCCACATGTGCGGGGGACGAAATGGAAACAAACTCCCGGAGAATATTCTTGGCCATTTCAATATTGTTATGTGCAATGAGCAGTGCTTTCTGAATGTCCTGATATGAGTAGCCTTGGCTCATTAGATTCTCAATCTCGCTGGAGAGTTGCAATGACGTGCTGGTCCCAGCACTGCCGGCTCCGCCTGGCTGGCAGCTCCCTACTTTCCGCTCAGAATTTATTCTGCGTGGCAGAGGCTTTGGCGGCCTTTCTGGAACTTGAGAGCCATCTGAAAAACCTGGAAGGAGAAACAAAGGCATTACATCAGAGAAGGGCACGTGATTGTTGCCCGGATCAAAGCAGGAACAGTTTTCAACTGATTGCCAGGACTTCAAAAGCATGCCCTTGAACGCTACCGTACCCTCTCCAACCAGCCTGTCCTCCCACACAACGGTACAGATTAGCCTGCCTTCTCCTCTGGTACGAGGACAATGGCTATGCAGATTTTTTAAAAATAGGGGGCCACAGCAGGCTTACAGTTTATTACTATTCTTCTTGTTAAAATTTATTACTATTTATTAAAATTTATTACTATTTAAGCAGGAATATATGCATGTATATGAATAGGACTCAGATATGAACTTTCACCAAGATCTGCTCTGTGAAAAACGACAGAGGCACACGTATAGACCCAAGATTTTACTAAATATTCCCTCTAAAACCAACCAACTGCTGCTCTTTCTACACACAACTGATGATGACACAGCAGTGTGGTAGGGGAGCACATGGACAAACCTAATCTATTTGTTACAATTCCTTTATCAGGATCTCTGTAGCAACTGAATTATGTTTTCAGAAGCATCTGCTTCTCTTCCTCTGCCAGCCCACCAGGACTGGCTGAGAGAGTCCCTGCCAAGGCTCATCCCACCTAATGGCTGGCAGCTATGACAGATCACTTAGCCTCCTCTGCCTTTCCTCTTAATCCTGAGGTGTTACCTGCCCATAGCCACATCACACCCTCCTCCCAGGGAGATAAAAAGATCAGTAAGAAACCAAAACTAGGCACTACAGGGCTTCAGCTAACACTTGCAGAATAAACTCACTGCTCCAGATGCCCTCCGCTTCCTAAGGCAATGTCTCCTGACTAATTCTAGTCCTAACCTCCTACATCATAGTAGATTTTTCTTCTCTTTTCGTATTTGAAATCACAAGAGATTCTTCTTCCACAAATATTTTCCATGTCCTTAAAGAAGGTTTTATTTGTCTTCTGCTTCTCTGAGTACTCCATGTAGAATTTTCAAGCCATTGTACTGGTGTGCAAGCTAAAAATCCCTAAAACTAGGTATGTCCAAACCATCCCTTTTCAAGGGCAAGCGCTGCAGGTCCACTCAGAAAAATTAGCAAGTCATCTTAGAATGTTCCTAAAAAACTAGCCCCAGAATGACCAAAATAGCTAAACCTCTTCAGGAAACAAATTCACTGAAGCTTCCTCATCAACCACAATGCAGTTCAACTCACCCCTCTTCAAACTACAAGCTGCTTACACACAGAAAGTCTTTTGTACAATTAGTTCCATGTGCAATCCCCTTTCTTTCAATTTGAAAATCTTTCCCCTTTTCTTTCTCCAAATTGTCTTTGGAAATAGCTGTTTCAGCTTGAACTGCATCTAATTCCTGTGAGGATGGGTCAGTTTCAAACAGTAGCTACTAGTCAGCTTTTTGGGTAAGTGATTAAGAAACTAAATTGTAAGGCACAAAGGAAGAGAACAGAGCAGTTCCAGAGCTTATCCCACAGTAGCCAGCCTTGCTTCTTTTTAGAAGGCTGCAAACACTTCCCAAGCAGTAACAGTCACCACTACCACAAGGTTTTTCTTTAGCCACCCTGCGAAGCAGGACAATAGCTCTCTTCTCATTGCAGGGCAGTAGAAACAAAGAAGGGTCAATGATTAAGCTCAGTAGCTCATTCAGCAGCAGGATGTGAGCACTCTCTGCCTCTTTTCATCCTTGCCAGCCCTGTTCTACAGACACAATGACAGACAAAGTGGAGTGAGGAGGAGTAGCACAAGCTCATCAACTCTGTTGCTCTCCCACAAGCTGAAGACCAAGCTCAGGGACAGTAGCTGCTGGAGCACCTGGGCAAGTAGTCTTGGGTAACCGAGGCTCTGGCTCCTGTCTGCCTCCAGAAGAAACAATTTCACTCTGCAGCAAATTGCCCAAAGTTCAGCTATGCTAAAAGCCCCTGAGCAGGAAGGAGTTTCAGTGCTTCCCTTCAGAGTTACTAGGCAGCTGTAGGGATTAAGTAAAGCATTATTCAGAAAGGCCCTCAGACAGACAAGGCTTTGGCTTTCCCCTGCAGCATGTGCCTCAGAGCCAATAGGACAGCATGTCCTCTACTGCCAGGACACAAAGCTGACCTTAGAGAGCCACTAGGCCCTTCCGCAAGGGAACTGGGAGCACCACAAAGGGCACGTGTGCCATCTGCTGGCAAAAACTGCACCCGAGACTGAGCAGCAGCAGTGCAGGGCCACTTACCTCAGCTTTTACTTGTACACTGATAAGCAGGATTATTCTGAAGGTCTGTTTCATGCCCTAGTACAAAATGAATCCTACCCTTAGGGCATACTCTTTTATCTGAGGTTTCACTAACTCAGATTTAGATGTGATCTGTTAACTCAATGGTTTACATGACCCTGGCAGTACATTGTGTAGGACCCTGTGCAAAGGGAGGCCATGTAAGGGCTGAATAAGGCTGCGGTGACTAGGCTAATCTTGCCATTTGCCTTGGTGGAAATAGCTTGCTGTTCACATTACGCGGATTTAGTTTAGCACAGGCAGCAAACACCGAGAACAAGAACTAACAAGATGCCACCTCCTGCTCTTAGTGCAAGCTGCACCTAATCACACCATCTGCTTCTGTAAACACCTCTTGCTACTTATGCTACATCATCCTGCTCTCGCTGCAACCACGAGATAAGATACCATCCGTGAGGAACTGGTAACCGTAACATAACGTATGAGGGAGTTGCAGCTGTCTATAAAAACACGAAGTTCTCCCCAGGCGGGCGCAGATCTCAGGCATTTTAAGAGATCCATCGCCTGCCGGCTAATAACGCTTGCCCTTTTACCCACCAGGTTGAACGTGCAGGTGATTGCTGGGATTACGGACTAACAATTGCAATTTGTTAACCAAAGCTACCACCTAAAAAGCAGTATAGTTTTTGCATTGCAAAAGGAATTACACAACCTGAATACAAAACCTTGAGTCAAGGACAGCGAAATTTCCAATGTACATAGCAAGATATTAGTAACCACCATGATATGGAGGTTCTCCAACCTGTTACTGGGTCATTTTCCAAAGACATTCGACTGAAGGCAGGTGTGGCATTGGAGATATCAGACAGTGTGCGACGAGCAATAGCAACCGGTAGCGGTGGTTTGGGGATGTCATAGCCATCTTCTTCATTCTCTGATTCCTCAGGGCCATTGTTGGCAGTGGCTGCTGCCAAATTCCCTTCATCTGGATAAAGAGACATGTTCTGAGCTCTAGGATTGAAAACAGTCTCTCTCCCTCTGGGCGAACTGTGTACCCCCCAGAGCCCGCAGACAGTGACAGGACACAAATCTGTGACTGTCAGGCCCAACCCCACAGTTGAGAGGAAGCTCTTTCCAGAAGGTAAGCAATTAAATTTCCCCAGTACTCAATTTAAAATGCCTATGCTGCATGTGGGCTGGCTGCTGCTGCAACGGCACACAGCAGCTGAGCACAGAACCCAAGAGAAATTTTCTAAACCACGGCTGAATACTTTTACAGTTGATTCCAACTCGGCTTCTCAGCAACACCCCCAAATACAGTACACAGAATCAAATATTTCTGCATACATCCTAGCTATTTTGACACCCCAAGCATGTAGCATTTCATTGAGTTTTTTTGGTTTTGTTTCTTTCAGCACGCCCACTCACCAGAAGCGCTGACAGTCTCAAAAGCAGAGGATGCTGCTCGGGAGTGTATGTTGTACATTGCCTCATACATACAGGCATCCGTTTGCTGGTCACATTCTAATGCTCTGAGGAAAAGAATGCACATTCCCTTCAGGCAGCGGTCAACCTTCCCGTGCATCCTGTGCCTGATGATTCAGCACACATCCCTGCTCTAAACATGTTACCAACAGTGTTTCGCGAGAGAGACTATTTGCTTCTGTGAGTGCTCTGTCTATATTGCAGTAGACAAAGCAGTTGAGACCACCAAAAAAACAACTTTTTAATGGCATCTTACATTTTAACGGCTGCCGCTGTTGCCAAAGGACTACCAGCAGGAGGAGGTGGAAATGGTGGACTCCTTCAATGGCTATAAAAGGTCTCGGCAAAAGAGCGGGAGCTGCGTATCATTTACAGCTTACTATGTTACTCTCTATCTGGTGACTATCAGCAAGGAAAGCAAATTGTAGCTAATTCCCACCCTTTTTGAATGATTAGGGAATTTTGAAGCAAAATTCCCACCCTAATAAACAAATGCGCTCCCCTGGACGTATTAAGAGGAAGCACAGTACATACAAACTATCTCACCGTAAATTTGGAGCCATTTCCAAAGGCATCTTGAGCTCTGCTTTTTGTACAGTGGGACCAGGAGGCACCATAGGTAGAGAGGATGGTGACATGTATTCAGTGTCTTCGTCGCTTTCTGACTGTTCCCCAGGTGGCAGTTTTGGTACAGGCAAGGGTCTGTAGACCGAAGAAACAAGATACAACCATTAGAAAAACATTTAAGCCAAACCTAATTCATATCAAAGTAGCCTTTCAAACTCACAGGTGAAGTAATGAGCAGTCATTCTAAAAATGATTTTCTAGAAAAACCACCTCTCTTTGAGGATTCTCAGCAGCACAGATGCAAAGTCACACTGACACAAAATCCTTATGCAAAAAGGAGTTAATATCTCACACACACCACACCTCCTTCACACTATGTTTGGAAAAAACAACTAGCAAGTGAATTGACCAAACTGCTAACGGAAAATGTTCAGTGCAATGAGACAAAAAATAGCTGTGCCCTGACTGCTGGCCTGTCCCATGACCTGAGCACACATCTCACCCTCTAACATACTCCAGAAATAATTCAGAAACCATATGCAACCCTGTTTCCTATTCCTACAGTCTAACTTAACAACCCTCACTCCACATAGATCTGAAGAGAGTAGCTGATTTCACTTAGCTTTTCTTGATTGTCTGTTTTGGTAATCCTTCCAAGGTGGAAACTGAGGCTGACAGAATTGTGTCAAACTATCCCTAGCACCTGCTTGGATAAAGACCTACACTTTACCTTGCTACTATTACTATATATATATATATATACACATATGTATATACACACACACACACACACACACACACACTTGATAGAAAGCAACACACCTGGCAGCTAAGGAGTAGATAGCGTTGGCAGATGAGGAAGGTTTGATTTTAGGGTGCTCACAATCTGAAGCAGCTGGTGGACCGCTGCTCAAGCTCTGAAAGATAAAAGATAAGCATCAGGAGTTAGAAACACTATGCACAGTTGCAAAGCTGTCAGCCAGGCATTCAACATATCCCACAGAGGGATACGTTGGTATCCATATTACGTATTCCAAAGTGATTTTTTGACATCTTAGAAACACAGCACCTTTTTGGGAGCTTTCCCTCACGGAGGTCACAGGCAGGTTTTCTTCTTCTCTAGCCAAATGCCTCTTTACGGAAAAAAGAGCATGACTTCCATAACTTCAAGGCTCCAATGGCTTTGTCAGTCCCCGATGATGTGGGCCAAAAGGTCAAATTTTAATGGGGGTGCAAGACAAAGTATGCAGACGTGTGCACGTACGATAGCAGAATGACTGCATGAGTGCTTTCTTCTTAGACTTTCTGGTTAAACATGTGCTTTAAATATTCCGAAGTTGAAGAACTTGAAGGGAAACAATGGTGGGGTGGAATTGATGAAAGCACTACTGTAACCACACAAGATGAACGGGCATTTCAGCCTTGCTCCTAAGAGGCACAAAGGCACATTCCTAAACATTCCTCACATTCCTCTCCCTTGCCAGGCATCCACCAGCACCTTTCCAACTGTCTTGAAAAGGGTCTCCATCCTATCCAGACATCAACTACAAGGACATGGCATATCGATCCAACTTCCCACAAAATATGTCTACTCACCACCGGGTTGTCCAGGCTGAGTGTGCTCCCAAGCCGATGGGTGTCAGCCCTGGAATCCATCTGAGAGGGCAAGGAGAAGGGAAGCGAGTGCCTGTTTGACAGTTCTCTCCCAGCCCAAGGCTCACCGGGGCCGAGCGCTACAGATGGGGCTTTCGGAATGGGTCGGGATGGCCACGGCTCGCCTTGGCGGCTGGAGGGCCCCGGCGGGGGTTTCTCTCTCACAGGACAGTCTCCTGGTGTGCAGGGCAGTGGTCGTCTCTGAGGTCGACTCTCAATTCCAATGCCAGGTGGTCTGTCCGGAGGGGGAGGTGGCGGGAGATCTCGGAGCGTTGGTGGGATTGGCAAAGGCTTATCCTTGTGAAGGGTACCTGGAGCAGCCTGGAAGGCAGCAGCAGTGCTTAGCAAGGGCAGTTTATGCACAAAATTCAAAGGGCAGCAGACCAGAACATTGCATTTTATTCCCATACCACCAGCATAATATCTGAAAGAGCAAAAAGTGTTTTACCTTTGAAGCGGTCCCAGGACTGGAAGCCCCAGGTGGGTTGGACACCCGCTGCTGCAGAAGATCCAGTCGTGGTGGCACAGGAGGATAGGGGGCCTGTGGAGTTATTGAGAATGGAGAAGGAGGACGCTCGACCTGAACAAGAAAAAAAATGCGAATACTCAAATCCAGTGCCAGCTCTGGTACACGACCAGAGATGAACATGTAGCAATGGCACAACATAAGACAAGTTGTTTTCCTAGAATAACCCATCTCCTTGAGCAGGACTCAAGTTGTAGTAAGCCTGTTTTCCTTTAGTCACCAGAGGGCATTATCTGCTACAGGAGAAACTTTGCGCTGCAGTCACCACCATACAAAGTGCCTTGCTACATTGTCCTGGAACTTGCAGCAAACAGCAGCATGAGCCAAAAATTCCATTTTTGGCCCTTTAAATGTTTGCCCATCTAAAAAATGAGAACGGTACTTATTGCTCTCCTCTTGACAACATTTCTTTTATATTCAAGGCTAGCGTCCTTAACTTTGAAAAGCCTTATACACGTTTGACCTCACCAGTGCCTGCAAACAGAGAGTACTAGCGACTGCAAACCACAACAGGATGTCACATCAAGTAAACTATGCTTTGCTTCCCCAAGCTGTGTACACAAAACAATCTCCAGGAACATAGTTGATCATTTAATACACTATTTGATAGAGTGAAAGCTAAAGAGCAATCTGATCAGTGGTAGGTAAAGCACAACAGACGATTTTCTCGTCACGAAAAGCGGCTTCACAGAATCACAGAACAGTTGAGATCAGAAGCTCATTTTATTCAGCTTATTTTAGTGGATTCAGTTATTAAAACTTAGTCAAATTCAAAGTCACTTCCCCATGCAGCAGACCAATGATGCCCATGCAGCAGGACAGTGATCACTGCACATGTGCAAAAGCAGCCAAAAGCTTTTAAAGAAACACGCAAAGCTCTATACAGAACGTCTCTGCCGTACAAATCTCCTGGCAGGAAGAAGCACTGATGACAGAGTCATCAGACCTTTTTTATACAAGTTTATCAGGCACTGTATTTAAAGGTGTTAGTCAAAATTACTTCCTCAGTAAAACAGCCTGCCATCTATCCAACTAGAGATCAGAAGCTTGGGAAGACTCTATCTGCTTACCTATATTAATCACTGGGGAATTGGATAAATTTCTACTGACAGGAGCAAGCTACAGCTGATAAACCCAAAGCTGCATTGTTAGGCATGCAAGGAAGTGTTCTAAACCTAGATGTAACGGTCCAATTGAAGTCAGCTCCTTTGTTCTTCTGAAATCTGACCAAGACGCCATCTTCCAAGCCAATCCACAAAAAAATCACATATTTTCGAGCATGATCAGCATCATTTAACTAGCTCTAGCTGCACACAGTCAGTGTAAATCCCTGTATATTTCTCCCTCTGTATATGGACTAAAATCTTTTCTCTTGTCAAATCAGACACCCCTCACGTGCACAAGGCACAGACCACAAGAAAAAGGTCAGAACGCGCAGTCTCAGTAAATGCTGCCCCATATACTAGCAAACACTCGAGTACCCTTACTTTGCTACCAGCTAATTCTTTCATCATGAGGAGGGAGTCATCAGTTTTGTCATCGTCGTCATCATCATAATTGGGTGAAGGAGTTCCTTCTGCACCTTGCCGTGATAATCCTCCTCCTCCTCTGGGATCAAATGGGTCTACCACAATCGGCTCCGTCCCTTTGATTTCACAGCGGCAAAAAGGACAACCCTGGCCTTCCGATTCCTTCGGAGAAAAGGAGAGACTTGTTGTAAGAGCACCAAGAGGCAGAAGCGCAAGGCACCAATAACATACAAAGGTTTAAACATCTAACGTTGAAGTACCTTTCGACAGTCAAGGGAGAAGAAAGGCAACCTGAGTTATCAACATAGAGGATTTTCTCTGTGCAGTAAAGAAAGCAGACTTTTTTGGCAAGTCCTCAACAGCTTGCCTATTCTTCGATGAGGAGACTAGGCATCTTACCAGTTTTGCCTGGGCAGATGAAGCTGGCACTAAACACCTAGTACTCCTATAACAGGAGTTTATTTTCCATTCCACTACCAGGAGGAAACTACATAGTTTTCTGAACAAATGTTGGGTAAACTCTTTGTAAAAGGGGAACCAGCATCACTGTGGGAGACTAATACAAGGGAAATGCACCTTACCTGCCATGCAGTGAGACAGGAGGTGCACATCAAATGGCCACATGGTTCAATCTTTACATCCTTGTCATTTTCAGCACAGATTTTACACAGCTGGAATGTGGAGCCCATCTCACAATACAATTCATACTGCTCCTAAGGGAAACAAAAACCAAAACCAATCATACTGGAAAATAAACATGCATGATTAGTCACAGCTACAAGAAACACTGCACAGGATTTGCAGGAAAAGGCAAATGAATTCCAAACAGAAGAACGCAGTGCAACAGAGCAGAAGACCGAAATGTTTTCACTGGAATTTTATGTGCTAGATATATCAAACTTTGAAACAAAAGTGAATTTGAAGTTATTCCACATTTTTATTTAGGTGTCCCAAAAACAGCTTAGGAAAAAAAGGTCCAGCAGCACACTAGATGGCACAGAAGAAGGACTATCTGCTAAAACCTTCTAAATGGGTGTCTTAGTCCGTCAGTGCCACGCAAAGGTAAAGCTTTATTTGATCTTTGCAATCTCTTCTCCCCAGCCCTATCATTCAAAGATTTCAACCACTCCTATAAGTTGCAATACTGTAGCTTTGAAAACAAGCCTTCGGGATACTGGATTGTATGACAGAATTGTATAAACAACTAAGGAGGCCATAAATCAGAAGCAAGCAAGCAAGCTTGATGGGCAAGAACCCTCTGCTCACCTGCGTAACTTTAATATGGTCTTGAGGTGTGGGTTCACACAAGCCTGTCAAGTCAGGATTCTGATTCCGGCCATCAGGGAATAAGTAGCTACAAACAGTTAAGAAAAAAAAAGGAGGGGGGAGAAAAAAGATAATACTCTAGGTATGTGCACAAGAATCACAGACAAAAACAACCACCTAAGATTCCATTTGAGAGGTGGAGGAAGAAAGAAGGAATGAGGGTGAGAAGGAGAAAAAATTGAAGGTGTTTTTAATTCAAAGTTTTGAAATAATTTTCCTATCAGACCAAAACCAAACATGCCATTCTTCAAAACAGAACAGAGATGGGTTTTTTTTCCCCCGTCTTCTTGGCTTTTTTTTTTTTTTTCTCCTTCAAACAGAACGTTTTCACTCCAATCTTCTTAAAGCATACTTCAGTAAAACCACAAGATCCAGAGTTAAAAAAAAGTGGCTATAAGTTTAGTTGTTGTAACACAGGTTTAAGACCCCGTTGGAAAAGAAGTCATGACAAAGGAAATGTGGACAGACACTCTCTACAACTGCAACAGAGAATAGAGATACGGAGTGCAAAAATAACTGCCTGAGTACTCTTGAGTGTCAAATGAGTTAGGCACATAAATTATTCTACTGACATCAATGAGAAAATTGTAGTGTTAATGATTTGAGCTTGTAATAAAAAGGAAGTGATGTGCTAAAGGGTGCTAGTGAGGTCAACAGAGTTGCTTGACTGCTGCAACCTATTGCCTCTACCAACAAACAGAAAATGTATTATTTTAACATCTAACTGATTTCAAGACCTGATCACAGGATTAAGATGCACAAAACTAACTCACATTAAAAAGGGACAGAAGAGACAACGTTGAAAGGGAAAAAAAGTGCTGCTGAAACAGCTACTTACAAGCCTTCCCTGAAGCCATCAATGAGTGCTTGAAAAAGAGGTTTGTTGTGGGGGATTGTCTGAAGAATATTTCCATCTGCAGTAACGTAACCAATGGCCCACTGACCAAGTCGTGTACAGCTCAATCGAAAAATATAGCTGAAAATTAACCAAGCAAAAAAACTTCAGTTTAGACTGGAACAGGCAGAAAAGATTAAATATCAAGTAGTCATCCTTTGTCTGGCTATCTCAAGACAACAAATAGAAACTAGTAAATACCTGGATTATTTAGACCAGCTTTTCTCACTTTACCCCCAGGCAGGTCAAAGTAGACCCTGCAATCTCCTATCAAGTACGGAAAGTATCCAAGCACTGGCATCAACGGGAAATAAAACCCAAGATCCTCGTATCATCCTCAATCATTTCTTTTAAATGCAAGTCAACAAACGCTCTCCCCCCAGAAAAAAAAAAAAAAAAAAAAAAAGAACAGACTGCACAACACTTCCATTTTCAAAACCAGCACATTACTAACAGCCTTCTAACAATCTTCAGAAATGAAGACTCCATCTTTCACACACCAAGAGAATTTTTTTAGCCCTGTTTTACTGGGCCAAGTTAGACCTAGGATGTAAGGAGCCCAAAAACTGCTCAGATCCACAATCGCCCCAAGGCATGTGTGTTGTCCCATCCCCTCCCTGTCCTGCCCCAACTGCCATGTCACCTCCTCACCCAGCTTGCAGTTTTCTGCCAGCACAAGTGGGCAGCTGCTCTGACTCTGTGTCTGAGGCTGGCTTTAAATGAAGGTGCAATCCCTACAGCTCTCCTGGCCAGGTGCAAGTAAGTCGGTAAGCTACAACACATATTAATATTTCCCCTTCTTCACGGTCCTACGCTGCTCACTCCACGGTAAACATTTGCCTCCGTCTCTCGCGCTCACACCAAGCTCTCAATACAAGGCAAGCTTCCTCCACCCCACCCCCCCGCCCATATTTTAAATTGCTGACAGAGGACAAAGAAAAAATCCCTACCTCCTCGGGCCAGTTCAATAATCAGAGGTGTTAGCAAGATCAACCTAAAAGGCCACTTAGACCAAGCACTAACCTGCCAGGTTTGTGAATGAACTTCTGAAGCCGGGCTTTTACCTCATCATACGTTAGGAATGCCATATAACCAGGATGAGTCACCGCTAGGCTATTCCAGTTCCTGAGCAGAGAGGACCATGGCTAAGAAACAACAGAGAAACACATTAACTGTGCACTTCCATCAGCACTTAAAATACCCCTTCATCAAATGGGTCAGTTCATCTGTTAAAGACTCAGATTTCTTATGCCACTAGAAATCTAGCAGAGGAGTTAGAGCCATATGCTCATGCAGCAGCCTCAGAATTTGAGTTCCATGTCAGACAGACCTTAATCAAAACTCCTTTAAATGAAGAGCAAGGAAGAAGTCACCAAAGTCACAAAAAAAGACAGCCCAAGAACAACCACCAACCCATACTGCTACTGCAGAGAAAATGACTCATTTCTGAGACCGGGATAGAGATAGACTTTTAATAAGATTATGTACAGGATCAGAAACCATGACTAGTCACATCTTCAACACTGACTGCCTATATGGCCTCAGGAAAGTGACCTCTCCTCTCTGTCTCAGTTTCAGAGTGTATAAGATACTCATGACTATTCCTCAACCACCTAACCTCACTTGGGTGCAGCGAGGATTACTAAGATCTGAGTAAATAAATTAGTACATACACGTTTAATATTCCTAAATATCAGACACACACAACCCCTCCCCCCACGCCCCCAAGACACACACACACAAACCCGTCTAATAACTTTCAATCCTCCAATTGGGCTTCTGTTTCTAGAACGTCACCCGATTTTTCCACCTTTATCAGCTTGCCTAATAGAAGATATCACTTTTACCTAAAAACTTGGCTTCTCTTTGAAACTGCAGCTACTCTCAGCTCACTCTGTGTATCACAGTTGCAAAAAGCACTGAATGAGATCAGATACATTGCAACACCAAACATGGGAATTTTTCAGCGAGACTGATCTTAATTGCAACCCACCCTATCACATGGGAAAAGGCAAGTCAGAGCCAAAGAAGTAAGGGTTTGTTCTGGTAAATATCCAGTTGCACCATCAGGAGCTACGCTTTTGAGCTCAGTGCTATTAATGACCATGGGTTAGAATTTTGCCTGTTATTAATATCCCTTATCCCCTCAGTAAGGCAGATATTTCTTGCACGCACAACACCCTGGCTGTGTCAGTTCAAAAGCCAGAAAACCCCTATTTCCATGCTCATACACCATCCTCAACATCCCCCACAGAAAATATATGTGACAAGAAGAAAAGGACAGAAGGAAAGACAGACTGACAAGCTAAGCTTCATATTTTCTGGCTGACAGAGGTTGTGTCGGAACTTCAGTCTCAAAGTGACCTTTGAAAGGAAAAAATTCAATCATGAAAGGATACTGAGTATGCCTTACAGTTTAAATTTATATTTAGATAGCTTTTTCAGTCAGAAGTTCTCAGTATTACCAAAACTCACCAGAGGATGAGGAGCAAGAATAACATTATTGGTACAGTAATGGGTTTGTTATCTCAATGTGGAAAAATTGGTTTATCTTGGGGCAAGAGCCTAACCTGACACACTCAGGATACATACTTTTCAGTCTTTTCCAGCGAGTCACATTCCTCAATTCTTACCTGAAAAAGACGTGTGAAGATATCAAATTCAAATACTGAAATGTAGTCATTGCACGTCAGGTCAATCGTTGACTTCAGGGCCATGGCTTCCAGCCCTGAACTGATCGGATGCACTTCATGCAAGGCCTGACGGAAGCTCTTCCAAGGAACAATGGTCCTATGGAAAAAGACAAGCCATCTGTCAACGTGCATGACTGGAGACTTATTCCACTCTATACATATGTATCACCCTACACATACCTCAGGTATTGCAATTGTGAGTATAGACCTCCTCTTGGTAGAGGAGGAAAAGAAAAAAATCAAAACTAGCTACGAGAGATTTATTCACATTATACACACAATGGATTTCTTGGTATCACAGCAAGTTAGCAGCGAAATGGACACTGGCTATTTTTCTGTGCCTATATTAAATTTCGCGTCCTAAAGCCCAACTTCTCTTCATGCTTTCCCTTTGTGTGCAGTCCTATCCATGTCACTGTGGCAAACATGCATGTGTCAGGGGCTGTACTCACAGCTGTTAGGTGATTAGGGTTTCATAACATTGCAGCTGGTAGAGGAAGAGTTAACAGTAAACTGTTTAGCAGATAACCGGCTGGGTAAAAAATAGAAAAGGTCTAAATAGTTATCTAAAGACAGAAGAACTAGAGAAGTAAAATAATCAGGAGCCAAAACCAAGTCTCCTGGATAAGGGAATATATTCCTTCTTTGAAAGCATCAAGTTGATCAGATGCATAAAAAGAAAGCACCAAGCTTCAGACACTATGTTATTCATGAGCAAACATATTACTGCTTTTTCTTCTTATACCTACCAACTATATTCTCCCTGTGAAGTACCTCATTTAGTTAAAATGTTGTGCCCAATTCAATTAACTTTAATCCTCAAAGGTTGCTGTGAATGCCTGTCAAGATGACTCGATCAGCTTTTTATCAGATATAAACACTAAAAGCAACATTTCAACAGTTTATACCTCAATCTATGTGGCACTTAACATTCTCTTCCATTCTACCATAACAAAGCCGTTATGCAAAGCGACAAAAGTTCAGAGAAGCCAGAAGAAAAGCGACTAAGTGATTAAAAAGACTAATTGGAAGGAAGACGCAAAGAATTTAATATAATAGCTTACCTAACATGGAACTAATATTGGAGGTACGGTAAGCTTTGGGAGAAGAAAGTATATTATTTTGCATGGTTTGTGAAGTTTATTTAAAAGTTCAGGAATTAATTTAAGGAGAGGAAAATTCTGTCTGAATACTTCAGGGTGAATGATCAATAGAATCTTTAGGACAGTCAAGCAGTTGACTAGGGAAAGTGGGGAGACACCCCTTATCTTACACATCTAAAACAACACAGGACAAAGACGACAAGGGAATAATCCTGTACTCAACCTCACAGAGTGGACCAAATGAGCTATTAGATCTTTCCTATCACAGGTTTCTATGATTAACACGACAAACACCTTTCTGAACCACAACAAGGCATTAGTTTTTTTTTTTTCTTTTTTTTCTTTTTTTCTTTTTTTTTTTTTTTTAAAGTGCATAACTTGGTGTGCAATTTGGTCCCACATCTCATAGTAAGCACAGTTAGAAGCTTACTTTTCCCCAAAAGCTTTCCTCCAAAATTCTGCAGCATCTGCCTTGGTGATCCGGAACGTGTCTCCTTGGAAAAGGCCACTTGGGAAAATACCTTTGAGTTCTGCCAACATATGGCTGAATATCAGGGATAACTTCGTCAGGTTACGCCTACAAAAGATGACAAACGAAACGGTTTATTTTAGACAAGTGTGGCTTTGTGCTATAAATTTAATAGCATTAGTATCTAATGCAACCCCATAAGTATTTCAGACTACAAAGATGTTATTTAGGACCACCTTTCAAGTAGACACCTAGTACACATCCATCACACAGCACTTATCCCTAAGGGCTGCTTATCCCTGCTTTTGTCAAGATGTTTTTCCACACCATGAAATTTGCATCATCTCTCTGAGGTGGGCAAGTAATTTAAGACAAATCCAAAAAGAGGGTATAAAAATCACACACACAAAAGTCCAAAATCATTATCCAGACCATACCTATTACAGCATAACCAGAGTCTAAAGCTCACTAAAAACCTAAAAATTTCTTGTGAGGGCACATATAACCGATATTGCCTTGGATCACAGACTGTCAATAAAGGCAGGTTTGCTTTTAGTGGTCAACCAAATACTTTGCAATCTGCTCCTCTTATGCGTTGCTCCTCTTAGCTTCTGACACATAGCAACTAGCTACCCAGCCTACTCTAAAAGGACACTTTCCATAAAAGCAGGAAAAGTTACGCCACCTTTTTGAATGCATACAAACCACATAAACACCTGCAAATACACCAAACATTTTCACTGGCATATCAAAGCTTAGTTATGGTTGCTTTTTGTTTTTAGTAACACCAGCAAAGCTCCTCTTCTCCATTCCTTCAACTAAACAGAAAGTTGTCCTAGAGAAAGGGTAATATTTTCAATGAATACGAGTGATTTAGACCAGAGATTCCCAAACACTTCTGGCCACAGACTTCCGGCAATCTCCATGTTTCTCGTGGACCTTTACATAAATACAGCATAAAAACCAAACAGTTACCAGGAGCTGCTGAGGATCATGTACCAGAGCTGTGTCCAGCACACTCTGGGAATCTCTGCCTGAGGCACCTAAATCCCCTTGACTCTCGGCAGAACTTAAACATCCGTTACCGGTACTTTTGAAAAGCTTACCCAGTGCCAGCAAGCCACATCAGGGAGCTCTCCTTCCTGCTTGCAAGGGAGCCCAGCTGCAACACCTGCATTAGCTTCAAAAGAGAAAAACTACACACTGTTTCTGGGCAGTGGTTTAGTTCAGATATGAAGAGCAACAGAGAATTTTGGAGGACCAGTTCATGTTCTGAAGAGTGCTCACTTAAACATACCTGCAATATATGTAGCTTATTGTTAGACAGCAAAACAGCCACATGCTTACAAAAGAACTCTTACAAAGCCAAACCATTTCTGCTCTATGCAGTAACCAAATATGTTAATAACTGAGCAGCTGCAGCAGGAAAGCATAATTCCTCCTGCATCTGCCACGTTACAGGCAGGTAAACAGCTTCTTCAATAGCTCCAAAATACCACCTGAGCCTGCTCAGCTGAAATTGCACCAGTCTTCCCAACTCTGCTACCTGCAGAGCTCAAGAGAAGTATATCTCAAACAATGATTTCAGGTCATGGGGAGGCGAGGGAGGGGAAGCTAAAAAAAGCAAAAGAAAAAAGCACCATGAAGCAAAACCATTTCCCCAGCGCCAATTAATCAGCTGGCTGCTCCAGGCCAGGCACGTCCCTCCGGCAGCCGAGCAGACACGTCCCTGCATCCCGTCTTCCCCCTCTCCGTGCCACTGCGGTTGCGCTACTTCCTTCCCACTTCGCGACTGTTTTTGCTCCACGCATCTCGGCGGAAGTCGAAAGGTCGACCGAGAGCCTCCACGGCCCCAGCGTGCGGGCCTGGCCCCAGCTGGGTTTGCTGCTGCTGCTCCCTCCCCCCGGGCCGACTGCAGATTTTTTCTTGTCCCGCTTCCTGCTGGCCGGACAAAAGCGCTCTTCCAGTGATGGCTTTGCAAGACGGAGCCTTCCCAAACACAGACCATCCAACAGCAGCATCGCCCCTCTCAGCTATGCTGATATGCTTAGTTAAACTAATTCCACTTACCAAGTCATACGGCACCTAATGCGGGTCACGCTTAAAATGCCTTTCTTACCTCATGGTCATCGTAAGACAGCAGTACCATTTCTGCCAGTGCCAGCTCTGCTTTTTTTTTTTCCTCATTCTGTTGCAATGTTTTGATTACTTCATAGCTAACCAACTGACACCACGTAATTTCGTCCTTCACACAGCAAGGAGACTGCTCCATTGGATCATTTATAGGCTTGTATTGTGCTCCCATGCCCAAATTTGACACGAGCACACTGTCAAGCCTGTAAAACTGATTTTATTAAAAGCATGTGGCAAATACTACTCCAGGAGAAATGAAGGGGTATTCCTGATGAATGCCAGCTCCCAAAGGCATCACCTCTCCAAAGTTATCATGCATAGTTCGTGCTCACCATCCACTTCTGAGAAGTGTTTCGGTATTCCCTGACCCATTGACTTGGATGCCATTTTTGCACATTGGGTCTTTACAAGTGAGGACTGTCATCTCCAAGACTAGGCAGCTTTTAACAGAAATAATCTTCCAGGGAATCTAAGATTTAAAGAACAGAGCCACACCTCTACCTTGGCCCCAAAACAGAATTTGAGCTCAGCATGACTCAATCGACTTCATTACAACACACTTTCAAGAAAATTCTGTTTCAGAAAATCAGTGCCAAACTGGCTAAAATATATCTTGCTGACTTCTGGTTTAAGAGGGTAAAATAAAAGGAAAGTAGAGCAGCCAAGCTACCGTAAAACCATTTTGCTCCAAACTCAGGAGAAGGCTCTGCACATTGACTTGACTGCCGAAAAGACATGACCCAGAAAGGCAGCTCACAGAGGGGGCGGAAGTGCAGTCTCAGTACGCTGGGGAAATGACCACAGGGCACTTTTTAGAAGTCTGCTTATCTAGCCTAACGGAAAATTAAGTAAAAGCATGACAGAGGATGTGAGTGCCTGATGGTTTAACACTGAAGCCATTGACTGAGTCAAGAGTCTCATGAAAAACATGCAGTTTCCAATCCTTCCCTTCCCCGCAGCGCCAACACAGCCACCAAGGACAACTAAGACCCACCACCACTTCCTTTCTCTGCGAACGCCACAGCTATTTGGTGGAAGAATAACAAGCTTGGAAGCAAAAACACCGCTCAGTAGAACAGGAGTAAAACATTCTGGTCACTGTACTATTCACTACAACCACTGAAACGCGAAGCTCCTGGACGAGTCTTGCTCCACAACAGCTTCTGAACTTCTGTAGCCCCGTGTTGCCAGTGACCCCCTATGTAACAGGACAGCAAGATAGTCCAAGAACACCAGAATTACTTTACAAGTTGAGCAGTTCATTCTGTACATTGCACCTCAACAACTATACTGACAGAAATAGCTTCCTTTAGTGCTTAAGTATTCTCTTAAACATGGAATAATTTTAACAAACATTTTCTGAGGCAAAAAAAAAACAACACTATTTACCTTGTTTTCAGTTCTGTTGTGCTTAACCAAAAACCTTGCCAGGCAATTTTTGACCAGGAAATCCTACTATTAAGTGTGCCTAGGAGCACTCCTGCAGGGTAGCAGCCTCCTTCTCTAAGGAAGCCCAAGAAAAAAGCCCAGGAAGCAGTTTCACAGGAGGCAGGCGGATAGCAGAGAGAAAAGCTAAGCCCCCATACAACATCTTGGACCTCTACTGCAACAGTAATTGACAGTAACTTTAACAAGGTCTGGCAGATGAAAGCTGCTCTACCATGATTTTTTTTTTCCTGTAACCACTTTACATCCTAATTTTCTGGTTTGAAGATTTAGGAGTTCCAAAGGAGAGGGAAAAAAAAAATAAAAAAGAGAGCGCGAAAGAGAAAAAAGCTTTTAAACAAGTCCAAGCATGCAAAACCCACTGTTTGGAAACCACGAAGGTGTGAGGCTACTGCAAACACATGCTTCTCAGACCTTCCTGCCTGTGCCCCAGCCATTAGTAGTTACTCAGTTCAAACAGATAACTGGCTGCACCTGGCTCCAGAGAGCACAACTGCATCTTATTTCCTTCTACCCCACCATCAAGCAGATTTTGGCATGCTCTGCATGTTAGCACAATCTTCTAGCCCATGCACAGAAGCAGAAAAGCTACGTAAATGTCGAGACCCGGAGTGGACTTTTATAACTCTGCGGCAACTCGAGTCCTCCACATGCAGTAATCAGTTTTAAAAATAGAAGCAACGGAACTGCTCTCAACAAAACTTGCAACACAGGAAGTGAATGAAATTCCACTTAACTGTTAGTGGCTCAACAGAAGTCACCTTACCAAGAAATGCAGGGCCACTGACCCGTGAAACCTGAGCTACTTGCACAGGTTGAGTGACCTAGACCTTTTAGCACTCGGAATTTTACTGCCTCAGCTATAGAATTTTGCAGAATCAGCTACTGCTACATTACTTTGTGGTCCAGATCATTAGGCACCTTCGGAGAAAGAGGAAGAGAACACTTAACATGTGTATTACCCCTTGTTGATACAAGGTTCAGCCCACACACAGCCCAACTGTATCCATCTGAAGAGCTATCGGCTTCACTGTTTCATTCTTCATAGAGCTACAGTAACTGATTACTTCTGCAGTTTCAGTTTAACTTACTAAAGCAACAATGTGGCAATTGGAACACACCAACCACAGCACTAGATAGTTTGGGCAATTCTTGATCTAATCTCATCTCCTTTACACACTCTGTGCTACGCAGTAGGCTCTCTTTCCATTTTAAACATTTTTAAGTGGGACGAAAGGTAACTTTAAAGCTACAAGAATCTACACAGGCCTACTGCTTTATCACAACTTCAAATCTTATTATATGAACTATGTTTCCTTTCTGATTTCTGAATCAGAACACTTTTCAGCTAATTACAAATACTCCAAAATATGAGTACACCGACCAGTTTCAGGTATCACATAAAATAGACTGCTCCCCAGAAATGACCAGAAAACCATGGCATATGTGCAGTTATGCAAATAGATGCAATAGATCTGGGGCAGAGAGTAACTTATGTTTCCTACATAAAACAGTTTGCTGACCAGAAACACTGCCCTGCTTACCTTAAGGTTCTGGACACAGGATGGTCTAGGATTCAAGAAACGAGACACAGATGCCAAAAGGTCCAACTACACTTTTGTCAGCATCAAGAAATCCACATTTCAAGACAAAATCACATTCAAGTAGGCTACATGACTGCAGATCCATGCATAAAAATCAAGTCCACAGGATAAGGCACCTACAAAACTCTGTAGTACCACAAACTCTGAGAAGAAACAGACTAAAGCAAGTAAAAATTTCAATTCTTTACTATGCTGCAACGTACTAAGGCTTACATTATACCATAGACTGCTTTTCAAGACAGTGCCCCCATTTCCAATCGAAAGAAAAACTAAAATAAATGCAAGCCTATGCCAATTATGTTAGTTTTATTTGATTGCTATTATCTATCACCTAAAGTAGCAATTTAAGGACAAATTAAATAAAAATAATTCTCAGTCCTCTCTCCAACAACATTTAAATGATAATGGATTTCTCCTTGGGTAACAAGCAGTTAGTTAGTGTTAAGACGCTGGAGACTGGCAGACTTTCTTTTGGGCAGCTTTGGAGCCTGTTCTTTTCTTTATGATGTTCTAATTTAAATGCAGATGTAGACTTCACACAACTGCCTTTTTTTTTTTTCCCCCCCTCCTCCTGGAAAAGTCTTAGTTGTGCTAGAAGGAAGCAATGAAAAGAGGACTTGCTTAAAACATGCACCATTTGACTTTTACCTTTTATACCTCTTTTTCTACCCTCACTCCCCCTTCACTGGACAGAGGTGTGTTGGGTGGTGGTGGGAAAAAAAAAAACAAAATTACCAGATCTTAGAGCAAATATGTCTTCTTTCAAACAGTTTTCCTGGTTCATAGCTTAATATAAGTGTTTCTAAACTTTCTTTTAAAATTCCAACTCTTTTCCTCCTCAAGTCATTCTTCGTGCATTTCCGTCCATTTAGAGAATATGCATGGTCATTTCCAGCAGACATAAAACACTGGAATCCTTTTCCTGTGCAAATTAGTAAGTCTTCACATTGGAGCTGCAGTCAAGTATGAAATCCCGCTGAGCCAGCACCCCTTAAGATCTGTCAGAACAACAACCATTAAATATAGAACAACTATGCAAATCTAACTGGAATTTTATGTTCAAAGGAGCAGGTTTATGATACCAGTTAATTCAAAGTCTGATTTCCTAAGTATGCAAACTGATGTAGGAAAATAGCTTATGCTGTTTCCTAAATATCCAGTCTACATCCTGAGTAATCATTTCTCCTCAGCCTTTCACCTACCTTCCATCCTCTAGCTTACATTCACAGCATTCTCCTACAGAAATGTTTGCGATGGGTCAATTTTATTTAGATAACAAGTCTGAATTTTAACTCATAGGAGCCTGTTTTAATACGCTCAATAAGCTGACTCATCAGTGAAACCCCTTCACCCCTATCACTTTTTTCTCAAGTAACAGACGTGGTTACTGTTAGCCATCTGCAGATCAGCAAGTTACTTCTCTGACCTGCAATGTTAAGCAAAAGAGAAAGCTATTTCCACAACTGCAGAAAAACAGCTGCAATGAGTAATTTACACAGCAGGGTCAGTTTATGGATGGTCGATCCTCTGTTCAAGAGCTGAGTTTGGAGAAATAAACACTTTCTGTGATAAAAACAGAGGTATACCAGCATAACCACTGAACCCCTGAAATAACCTGTAACCAACAGTTAGGTGAGTTCAGCATGCTGAGAACAGTTGTACTGCCATTATTAAAAGCACCACCAACGGAACCACTATCTTATTGCAGCAAACTAGTTTATTACAGTTACTTAAAAACAAGCAAACAAAACCAAGCAGTGTTCAAAATGCACAAGCTCAGAAGAACAAAGCTTTTACCACTACAGGTAGCCCTGTGAGCTACACAGTGCTAAACAGGCATACCTTTCTCTTCTGGATATAAACTACTAAAAGCATTCCACAGAATTCCTTTTATTGCACAGTTTCCATCTTATATAGGCTACTAACTTTGCACTTGCATGTTATTTGTATTTTTAATTTATAGTGACCAGTACTAAATCCTTTTCGAATTAGGAAGTGTTGTGGATCTATACAGAGTCGGAAATAACAGTTCCTGAAGCATTCTTATCCTCAGAGCCCAAGATAATCAGATGACTTACTTAAGTTGATTTCACCATAATCATGTAACAAAACAAGTCATCTGAACGATTAAGTGCTGAATACGAGTTAATTCCAATACCAAAGCCTGTAGTTGCTACCTCTTTAGCTTAACACACCCTCAAATTAATTTGTGTTCAGAGGCCTATTAGCAACAACAGTCAAAATAAACCCCCAGGTTGCGAAGGCTTGGGGAAACAATACAGCATCTCCATTAAAAAAAGGAAAAAAGAAAAAAAAGAAAAAGAAAAAAAAAAAAGCACTACTGAGAAGTCACCAAGTTGAAAAAATATGTATTTGCTTGAACAGTCTCAAAGCACAACCTGAAGAAGTTACTACATGGACTCATAAGTTAAGAAGTGTACAAACTGCTTGAAAAGCACCCACAACAGATTCACCTTTAAATAGATACGCAAGTGTGCTAAAGAGCAAGTTAAACGGTATCTTTAAAGCTCTCCTAGTAAGATAACCAAGTTGGCTTCACAAAACACACAACATGAGAGTTTTTGCAAGCCAACAGCAATTTCAGCTGACCCATACATCAAAACCACACAGTTACAAAGACAAAACAACCATTATAGTCCTAAGAAAAGAAAGGAAGCCATTGAGTATTCACGTTGGAAGTCTCACTAGCTCTGGTGTTAGCCACAACAGGAAGATGCTTTCAGCATGTTGACTGTTAACATGTAATGCTGGAGGGATGCGTCCACTTAACAGCTCTCTGACAGTAACCGATCAAAAAAGATTCAAGGAACGAACTCACCCACATCCATAAGCCATCTCCACACTCTGTATTAATTCCCCATGTAGTCTTGGGTTTTGCATACAGACTTCATACCACCCAACCCATTCCCCTTCTCACTGTCTTGTTCATCACAGCAAACTTTGATCTCACAGGTTTTAAAACATTTCTTCTCTGTTACCTAAGCTGAGAGTTCTCTTCATACATCCTCTCTTTCCCTTCCTTGAAAAGGCTGATGGTCTGCTTCGTCTTCTTCATCAAGTTCTCCATGAACACTCGGAAATACTCATTTTCTCCGAGGGTTTCCATCTTCCCCTCATAGCGTGATAGGATGGTTCGCAGATGCTGGTACGTATCAGGCAGCAGATCCAGGATATACGGTGGGCTGTTCTTCAGTGCCAGCTTTGGGTTCTGACACAACCGCACCACCTACAATTAATAAAGAACGACATGTTTAGACAACAAGAACACTGCAAGCCAGTCACACAGTTTAGTGATACTTAGGAAAACAGTAAGCGCAAGTATTCATTTGCAGGAAAGTATCTGCTGTTGCTCAAGTCCAAACAACTAACCTAACCACAATAAAAAAAAATCTATATGGCCAGACATGGATGTAAACTGAGTAAAGACCCACCACACAAACAGATATATTAAACAAGGTCGTGACAAACTCCATGTTCAATTTCCTTGTCCACAGCAAGGTTGCAACTTACTCTGTACCCAGAACTTACTTTCCCCATTCCGACCCTGAAGTTGTCCATAAGCAGAGCTTTATGTGCTATGGTGTCCTTATTTTCCCATTCACAAGTTCCCTGCTTCTTTTTCAGCACCAAAAACCACATTCTCTCAAACTTAAGAACCTGACCTAAAGTCAAAGCTCTACCGTATAAAACAAATTATTTTATCATTAACAATTATATTTTTATGCACTTACTTTTGCATTATGCAATTAGGGCACCAGCAACAGATAGAACAATCCCATTCAGACCCCATAAACAATAGTCTTGTTATAACGACACACAAGGACACCAAGATGCAAACAGTGTCCTGGACCTTAATATAGTTCTTTGATATACATGGATGTAATGCCTACATACCATGGCAACAGGCTCATGTGGTAAGTGAGCATAAAGGAGTTCTCTTCAGCATCTACCACAGCCAACATTTTCTATTATGTAGAACGAGACCAAGAAGAGATAACGGGGAAAATAACAATTTGAAAAATCAGTGGCATTAAAACACTTCTTATACCATTTCAGCTAGAGCAAGTGCTGAAACTTTGCATTTGCACAAACACTTCCAGGGGAAGTCTACAAACTAAGAACCAACAGTTGACACTCTTTTTGCTGTCTTGCCAGCTAACATGTTCCAGCTTTTGCCAGGGGAAACAGATGGGACAAGGTCTAAGAAAAACCTAAAGTCCTTTTGCACTATATCACTTAATCTCATGAAAACCTCACACGGAATCTAGTGGCTCCCTACACTGCAGACTTAAATACTGAAGACACTCCTAAGTGAAAACCAAAGTAATTTATTCTGAAACAGAACTCTAGGACACTGTTTTGCCTTTGAGGATATATATAAAAAAGCAGCCTTGGAAGGGTGACATATCTTGATTTATATCTGACTTCACAGCACCACCTCCAATAAGAGCCAATTGAAATAGACTAAATTTCACTGAAGAGAAAAGCAGAGAACGCGTTAAAGCTCAAATAGAGAACTCAGACTTTCATTAAGACAATTTCCTCCCTAGAGGAGTGTCTGCAAGAAACGGGACAAAAACTCTCAAAATTTCTCCTCCATTTTGAGGAGAAAATTATTAGGCAGTCCAAGTAAGGAGATGGCCACATGACTGACTTATCCAATTGATTTTGATGGCTCAATTGCTGTTTCCTTAGAGCCTGTGAAAACTGTACAATGAACCATGTCAGTAAATTGAGTCAACGCATTTGTCCCCCAGTAAAAACCCTTTTCACTATGCAGCACAAATAGGTCCCAAATATGTTCCTCAAACACAGCTGAGGTGTGATACAGGTAGCAAAATTATTCTTCAGTCAAAGTTGTTCACTACACTCTGGGTTTGAATATTTATTAAAAACACAGTTCTTCCAAAGGAGCCACGTGAAGCAAGTTTTTGTAATCCGACAGCAACAAAACCACTTGCATTTTGCTCCTTTCCCTACGTGTGCACTTGCAGCATCACGACAATGTGGAAAGGAATGTTCCCAGCGCTGGAAACAGCCACCCCAGCACAAGGACGCAGCAAACTGGAAAATTGAGAAGCAGCAGCAAGTACCATTTTAGGTGAGATGGGAACAAGCAGCAATCTCCATTTTTAAGCTACCCTCCACAGTCACTCAAGTTTGCTATGCTTTGTCCCATCACAAACAAGCCTTTTAAGGAGAGACCTGTGGTTTTCCTTCTTTTTTTCTTTTTTTTTCTTTTTTTTTTTTTGCTCTTAGAAGGACAAACAAACAAAAAACCCCCCACACAAATAACTTGCAAGTATTTTGAACCTAGGCAAACCAATTTCGCTCTCATTTCTGAGAAAAGAACTTGCCATCTATTCATTCAAGGAACAGACCTTATACAAATTTTTAGGCCAGCAGCCCAGTCTCTCCCCACAAGATTTTGTCATTTGACTCAAGTTAATTCTAAAATTAAAGCACTTTCTTTTCACCGCTGCTCCATAAGATTTCCACAAATGGAATCACAGTAACTAGAGTAGGGAAACTGTGACATTACATATGAAGCACTCTCATGGGCAAACAGTATAGAGAGTGCAAGAAATGCAAGCAGAGCTTTTTAAAAAAGTTTGCCACAGCCATGTAGTCGTATTAGGCACATCTTAATAAAAGCAAGGAAACAGATTTCAGGAAAAAGTGAGATACCCAAATGAACACATCACTTGAACAGTCTTTTCATTAAGAAAAAGTCAAGAGCAGTACAGGCAGTTTATGACCTGGAGCACTGCTGAACAGAGAATACAACCCAAGAAACCGTGCACCCTGAGGGTAGACTCACTTACTGCCAGCCTGCAGGCTAACGCACTCCCCATTCCCTTTCCTCTGCGTACCTACCTGTTCTTTACTTGCCCGTTTGGCTCATACGCAGCCCTAGCCATCTAGCAGCTAGAGGCAGCCCGTTTGCTGCGGCCCTCAGATGCCACCCATTGCTCGCTCGAGCCAAGACCAGCTTCTTGCCTCAGGCTGGGGACAGTGGTAGGGAGCTCCAGACATGACAAGCCACCAGGTATTTCTGGGCCAAACAGCAATTTTATCCCTGACACTGTATATGCCTCAGCACAGTTGTGAACAGTTCCATGCCATGGCTTTCTTTGAGGGCTCAACAACGAAGCTTCTCTATCGAAACCACATCTCACCTTAAGCGAGCAGCAAAGGGAAGCCTGCTCATACTTCTCTTTATCTTCTGCTGAATTTGTCTTGGCCTCTCGTCTACTGCTTACAATGAAGGTGACCTACAGTGGCACTCCTCCATATCAATTTTAGAAACATGCTGAATGACATCAGAACGCTGTGTGGAGAAGTGTTCAGTTTTAGCTTAAAGTTTGCCTTCTGCCATATCTCGTTACATTTATTCTACCATTCTTCTAGTACATCCCTGCCCTCCTAAGTGTTTCAAGTCTACCCCATTCACAGCAATGCACTCAAGTGATGTACATTATCTGCTGCCCAGATGACATTTGCAAGAACCAATTTGGAATTTTATCCTTTCATGTAAGACACAAAAACATATATAATTTCAGCAGCCAATACATTAGGTTTTCTTATACTAAAGACTGCTTTATTTGCTAAAGACCGTAATAAGATGAGCAAGTACAATAAAGCAGCTTAACAGCAGTTTCTCCCACTTTAACCAATCTATACACCTTACTAGGTTCAAGACAGCACAGGGAAATGACTGTAAGCAACACCGTGTTATTTGTCACTGCAAGTTTGCAGGCCCGCAAGGCATCTGACATTCAGCTTCCAGAAACACATACAACCTCTATTCCTTGGAAAAGGAAGTAGCACGCTTCACCTAATGCAGGAATAAGCTGCTATCAGCATTTCTTTTCATACACAAGAGCGACACTTGAAAGGAGCCAACGATATTGTGAAGAGCAAAATGTAAGCTGTACAACAGAAGGGTCTATCTGTGATTCAACTCCACATTCCTCAGATGGGGGCAATCAGTGGTTATAGACATGTCCTAATTCTCGGCTTCCGAAACAAAGAACAAACAACTGCCTTAAAAACAGTAAGATCTCCGGAGTCAGCACAGCAATATTCTACAGGCCCTTACATGGCAACCTTGTAATGTCAGATAATGGCACTGAAGCACTCAGATTGCAGAAGAAATACTAAATCCTGGCATGCTTCATACCTACTCTAACAAAGCAGATGTTTTAACGTGACAGCCTTCGATGCTTTGGCTAAAATAACTGACCAGCAGACTAGCCTTGGCAGACAGGCATTGGCACCTCCTCTCTGTATGCTGCCCAGCACAGAAGCAGCATTCTGATTGCCAGAGATCACTAACATGGTCCAGTAGTCGGGAAGCTCAGTCAGCCTGCAGACTCAATACAGAGAGACACCAGATCAACTGATAACTACCAAGCAGACCTACACACACACACACACACACACACACACACACACACACTCTACACAATACGAGCCTGTTGACAGTCATCGTTGCTGCACCCCTTGCAACAGTATCTTGACGGACTACAAAGCATTTCACATGCTCATCTTCACTTCCTCTTTTTGAAAATGCTGAAGGGGTACCACAGTTCAGCTGACCAAAAACCCAGCTTTATTTCAACTCCTCGATACACCAGGACACAGATTCGAACAAGCTGCAACTCGTACTCAAAAGCCAAGACAGAGCTCAGAGGCTCAAATATTCTTTTCCCTTAAAACATGAAAGAAACTTCCAAACAATTCATGCTCAGCTGTTGTTCCCACCGTTTGCATTTTCGTTACTTATGCACACACTGAAAGCGCAAATGATGAATGCACAAAGCAGCAGCTGTCAAGTCTAAGTAGGTTTCATGGGGCAGGTAACAAACCGATGCAGGATTTGACGGACACAGGCAAAACGGGGCAGGATGCATGCAGACGTGGCCGTGACTCCCAAGGTACTGGACAAAGACATGTCTCTGTACAGATCTGTTGCTCTATGTGATAAATTGCAATTAATTCAGTTGAAAAGCAGCATTTCTCAAGTGTATTATTACATTCTATAGAGCAAGTACTCAGCTAGTTCCACAATTATGCTATTTATTTCCTGATTTTAACTGACAAGAACAGTTTGTTAAAAATGCCACAACTCAAGTATTCTCAATAAATTGGTTGATGAAGCCTCCTATAGATTCAAACCTGTGATGTGAACAGCCAAGGCATGAGGCATAAGTACAGGAAAGAGAAAACCAAACACATACATCCCACTGCACAGGACATAAAGGACAATTTTAGGACCACACTAGATATCAAGTGCAGCTGTAGGGTAAATAGTACTGCCAAAATTACAGTTTCAAGTTACAGATTTTGAAAGACAGTATTTTGTCAAACAGCCTACAAAAAATATTATGGAAGAGACATATTTGGACAAGATTCAGCTTGCATAAGAAATTTACCAGTGACATCCGAAAACAGAGATGCATGAATGCTTTGACAACGCCAGCTAATTATACCGACTAACAAATCAGGTCATGAACGTTCTGTATGCACACAAACACAGCATACACTTCTGAGGGGCAAAAATATCTTCTATTAAACATGCACGACACGACAGTATTTTTCTTTGCACCTATAACTTCATTTACTCAGGCCAGCAAACTAACTCATTTTCTACAACTATTCATTTATCCTTCCTCATCTCCGTTTTCACAACCAGTATCTGAAGACTTGGCACTTTGCTATGCTATTAAACAGCTTCTCCATTTGAGATGTGTTTTCACAAATGTGCAAAAGTACAACCAAAGCCTAACTGAAATCACAGAAGCTTTACACAGGAAAATATTTCCTCCCATACAAATCAGACTAGACAACTAAGTGTTTAAGACTTCAAAATTTAGGCCTACAGCTTGAACTTTCAGATAACGCCTACCATCAAAACCCTTCATCATGAGACGAAGAGGTCAATCAGTGGATGTTCAGAAGAGCTTGCTTAAACCTGCGGCAAATAAAGCAGTAGCCTTGGCTTGGCTTCGCTTTTTGTGATTTCACAGTGGAGAGGGTGTCCAGCCAAGGACCTGCTCTGCAGATCCAAAGCTGCATTCACACACACACACAAGCCACCGCTCCCATCCAAAATGCCACGGTATTCAAAAGCTATTTTCAGGACCTTGTTTTTCTTTGAACAAACTACCTTAAGAAGCACAGACTATAATTTACAGGCACCAGAAAGAAGAGGTGCGTTCTTACCAGTTCTAAGAGTCAACTGATCTGTAAGAAGATGAACACAAGAACATGATCTTCTAACTACACTTCCGATGTTAGCACTTAGGCTTGCCCTCACTGCCTGTAAGGACAAGCCACTAGCCCTTCTCAAAAGCCTTTAGTCTTTATCCGAACTCCCTCTGCAAAAGGGATCAAAGCTCAGCACAAACACAGCAGGCCACAACCGTAAACCAGGCCCTTTGCTGAGCCAGCCTACATGGAGCAATTTCTTGGCATGAATATAATTTAACATGTCTTAAAGAAAATCATCTCATCATTTCCTCCATCTTTAGGATTTACTGCAGGAGATTCAGATACAGCATGCATAAAAAATGCATAGGAGAAAAAAAAAAAAAGAAAGTTAAGAGAGGAAAAGTTGAAATGCATAAGCATGCAAGATATTGGATGAGGTATGGCCACCAGCCCTGCTAGCTCTGCTCCCAGGGGGAAAGACAGTGACATGACACTGCCCCTACCATAGACCAGCTTTAGGGCCTGACATACTCAGTATCAAGCAAAAACTGAAAAAAAAAAAAAAAAAAAAAAAGAGGAAGTTAGAACAATCTTACTTCATGTCCACTTACAAACCTCTACAGTCACTTACAGGAGCAATCAGTTAATAGTAGCAACATGTGAGACTAAACCCTCGCTTGGATTTCCCACAACAGCAGCATTTTGCCCGCACACCGAGCGGGGCTGGTGCAGCAATTTTCATCCCACCGCCAGGCCAAGAGGTCCAGGGTCCTGCCCCGGCAATAGCCATTTCCGGGCATTTTAAATAGTGGAGGAGGGGAAAGCCCTCATGACCAGAGGATGCAGTGCTGTGTGTAACAAGCTGCAGCTGGGAAAAGATACTGCTCTCCAGCTCTTGCACCGACAAATGACTGTCACTTAACATGAGTTTTGATTCTCCCTGCATTTGCATAACCGCACACATTTACTCTGGAGGCCTTTATTCAGGCTTTCACGGTTTTAACCAACCTCCCAGTTTTAAGGGAGAAGCTTTGCGTTAAGCTCAGTAGCACATCCCTATTCATCCAGGAAAGCATATCCTGAACAGCCACAGAGCAGACTGCCAGCCTCAGCATCCCGCACTATGCTCCTCTGAATCTGGAAATTGCCCCTGCCACAAAGAAACCCCAGGTACCTGCCCTGCACAGCCACACAGGTAGGACCGACCGCTGTCACCAGCGGGGATGCACCTGCAGCTCCCCACCAGGCCCTGCAGTAACAGACCCCCCTGCAGCAGCCACGGCTGTGACCACTGCGTGTACGAGGGCACAAATCCCAGCTCCTTTCCAGCAGCTCGGCCTCCGCCAAGCCCTGCACACTCCTCACCCCCTGCAAAGCTGCTGCTCTCCTCCCCAAACCTTTCTGGCCCCGCTACCCTGCTCCCACCTCTCCTCCATACACCAGCTCCTGCATTTCCTCCCCCTGCTCCTTGCAAAGTGTCCCATCCCAACCTTGGCTTGAAACAGCCCCCATCCCCACATGCCATAGAGCCCTCCCTCACTCCCTACACGCCCCGTGCCCCCAAACCCTTCTCCTGAGCGCCACCCTGACCCCACATAGTCCTCTCCAGCTAACACTGCAAAACCCATCACCTCAACCCTACCATGAGTCACAAGCCTCTCCACCCTCAGATCCTCCCTGACCCCCCAAACCTTCTGCCTTAACCCTATCCCAAGCCCACACAGCCCCTTTCCCCCCAGACCCACTCTGCCCACAATCCTCGCCATGGCCACCCCTTGACCCCATGGAGGCCCCTCTTTTCTGACCCACCTACCACCTCCCCTCCAAGACCCCTCACCGTGTCCCTATCCCAGTCCCACACCCTCCCCACTGCCCCCATACCCACCCCGTCCCCCCCAACCCCTTGGCTCTCGCCCTGCCCCGTCAGGCCCACCTTGTCCATGAGCTTCCAGCACTTCTCCACCATCTTCTTGTCCACGGCGCCGGGCTGGTGCGGGCCCAGGTGGTGGTGGTGTGGCTGGAAGGCGTCCTTCATGAGCCCGATGAGCCCCCCGGGGCCCTTCTTCAGCGGCGCCGACATGAGGGCGGCGGCGAGCGCGCCCTCACGCGGCCCCGGCCCTGCGGTGCAGCGGGGCCCGGAGCAGCGGAGCGGGCCGAGCCGGGCCGGGCCGAGCCGGGCCGGGCCGGACAGGCGGCGACGGCAGCAGCAGCGGGAGCCTCGGGCGGCGGCGACAGCAGCAGCGGGGGGCGCCCGGCTCCGGCGGCGGCGCCGCTCCGCCCTGCGGCCCGGCCACGCGGCGCGCTCATTGGTCGTGGCCTCCGCCCGCCTCCTCCGCCGCCGCGGAACCGGCGCTTATTGGACCCCGCTCCGCAGCCGGGAGGAAGGAGCAGACCGGCGATGCTCACTAGGCACGGCCCTGCTCCGCGCGTGCGCGCGACGGCGGTGAGGCCGCCGCAGCCGCCATGTTTAGCGAGGGCAGGCCGGTTGCCGTGGCAACGGGGAGGGCAATGTTTGCGCTGGGTGAAGACTGAAATTTGAATGTGTTTAAATAAATTATAATACATTACAATAAATTAAGAAAATCGAGCAAAATAAAATAAAATGCGATCTGGACAGAAGATTTGGGGAATGATAGGCTTTTTCTTAAAAAAAAAATCTTTGGGATGAAACCCTGGTTCGTGCAAGTATCTATCTCTCCAGTGGCCTCCCTCCCCCAGGCCTGCTCTGGCACAGACTCAGCTATTTTTCAGACATTGCAAAAGAGGATTATTTCCCTTTTTTTAAAAGTCAGGTTCCCTTTTCTCCAAATTAATAAAAATTTTCCAATGCCAAAATCAGGAAGTGGTGCGGAGCACGTGCTGTTACTGCAGCAGTGCGAGCACGGCAGTACTCCGTTTTCCCTGGGTAAACCCTTGGCTAAGAAAATCATCCCCTAATAAACTTGTGCCTTGAGGCTTTTTGTTTTTTACTTTTTTTTTTTTTCTGGAGGAATTTATCCATTCCTCCATAAAACTGCTGTGCTAACACAATCTGACTTCCTCATCAAATTAACAAAACTTTCTCTTTATCAGGAGCTTTGCTCCCCTCGCAACCATATAGGAGAAACAAATCCGAGGTGGCCTCTGCGCGCCTGCGTCCTGGCTTTGCGTGCCTGGGTTTCTCGCCTTGTGCACACACCAGACTTCTGCTTTCTGGGGCCACTGCATGCCACACGGCTCCAGCAGCTTCTTTCCTCCACAGGTCTATGCTTGGGACCAAGGACAGACGCTCACCCGCAGCTCCCAATGAGTCCCTGCAGCATCAGAAAAGCACGAAGCTGTGTGTTGTGCTGGGCATGCATGAGGAAGCCCTGTATAAGTTGGTTATAAAACTCTCGGTCTTGATTGTACTGCTTTTGGTAGAGGTTAGTAAATATATCTGGGACAGGCAGCTCCTTGTCTGGCTTTAATTACCTGGGCAAATTTTCCTAAGAATTATATTGACCTCAAATATGTCAACATTTATTGAGGCCATGTTCCTGAGGCTTTTCCCATTAGATGCTAATGGATTCTGGCTAATAGTCAAGCCGGATTGACCACCGGAGTGTGCCCTGGTCAGCTCTGGGTTACCACAAGTACCTGGGGAGAGGGCCGGGGAGGGTTACACCAGCTTCTCAGAGCCAAATATAAAAATCACTATGGCCCCTGTCCAAAGAGATCGGGGAGCATGCTTGAGAAATTGCATTCCTGACTATCTGCTTCTCTGGGCATGATTCATGCCAAGTCACAGCTGCATTTACATGTCAGACTTCAAGGAAGGGTTGCTGTCATTCAGGTCGGTTCCCTTCGTGTGGGAAAGGGGAACCCAGCACCCCAGCCCAAAGCTCAGGCTGTCTCCAGACACACAGGAGCAGCTGCAGCCCAGGCAGAGGGCTTTGCAGGTTCTGCGGGACCGTAGCTTGGGCCAGCTGCATGCCCAAAGCTGGAGGGCAGGACAGGGATGTGCTTCATACCGCCCCCGCACCAGCCCTGTGTTCTGGGCGTCTGCACCAAGTGCAGTGCTCGTTTGCCAGTGCTGCCCTGGAAAGCCAAGTCACACTGGGTTTGTCGCAAGCGCTTCCTTCTACTCTGGCAGCTGGCAGCCAAGAGCGCGGCCGGGTGCTTTTGGCCGTCTGCATGAGTGTGACGGCTCGTGTGTGGCAGTGTGTCAGAGCCCTGCCTGCGCTCAGGTCAGCCAAGGCTGACCATAAGCATGTGCTTCTCTCCTCTTGTGTGTGTCCCACACCGCCCTGCCAGGCCTGCGCATGTGTTCGAGTCCTTCCGATTTCTCAGCCCTGCACAAGAGTGTGCGCACGTGAGTTGTCAGGATTCAGGTGCACAAGGTGCACATTAGCCTCTGCGTCAGAGAGCAGCCCCCACCACTGTGCCCGTCCTGGGCACAGCTCCCCTGACCCTCTTCCCACTAGTCCCCAAGTCAGGCAGCTGCAGGCAGCAGCTCCATTTCACACAAGTCCAGCACATGATGTGAGCTCTGCTTCCCATTGAGAAGCTGCAGCGCACTCAGCAATCACCTGGCCTCCTGCAAGTATTTGGGGTTAATTACGTCTTGAGCAGAAACAACAGTTTAAAATCCCCTCCCTTCCTTCCCCTCCTGTTTTATAAAGAGGATCAAAATGCAGAGGCAGTCCCCTAGGCTCAGCTCGCAGCGTGGAGCTAGAGGGTGTGCCAGAGGGAAGAGCCAGGACAGGAAGGAGGGAGGTGCCGCACTCATTTCAGGCTGTGACCTGGGAGAGTCAGGCTTCCTCCCCATGTCCCCTTCCCCACGGTCCAGCTGCACTGGGGCTGGGGCTGCTGCTTGCCTGGGAACAGCCCACCTGATGAGGTCTGTGTCTTGCCATCCTACAACTGGAGGTAACCAGTAAGGTGCCAAGGAGCAGGGACTGGTTTTGGAGGCAGGGCACGTTTGGCCTGCCTCTTGGTCATGGGAACGAAACACTCAGCTACTCCAAAGGCAGAGGCAGGTGTGGGGCCAGAAAGCATAACATGCCCCCGCTCCAGACACAATTGCTATAACAGCAGGGGATGCCATGAAGGCAGCTGGCATGTCTCCAGTGATTGAGGGTCCATGCAGGACAGGGGCTGACAAGAGAGCCCTTCAGGGACGTCCCTGAAGAGCAAAAGAAAGGGGAGAAAAAGAGTGAAGCTGCATCAGAAGAGGAATGCCGCAGGTGAGTTGGAGCCGTCTCCCCCTCCATCTGACCATGCTGTGCTGTGCCCCTCCTGCCCTGCTGCATCCCTGCCCCGCGGGGGCAGACATTGCGGGGGCTGCCGGAAGCAGGCGCTGGGAACGCTGGGGCCCAGGAATGCGCTGCGGCCCCACGGGACAGCTCTTCTGCTGCTTTCCCAGCTTCTCCAGCCCTTCCCAGCGCGTATTGGGGCAGCGGCACAGTTACGCCTCCGGACTGATGAGAAGCAGGAGGCAGCAGCATTGTAGGGCCTTGGCCTAAGCCCTCTCCAGCTCCGTGCTCCTCCAGTCCTGGGGCTCCCTGGAGTCAGAAAGGGTGGCTCTCCCAGCCCTGCTTTCTCTGACAGGGCTCTGAAAGCGGATGCACATGTTAGGCTGGAGAAGTGTGTTGTCAAAAACTTGTCCTTTTCTTGATCCCTTCCTTCTTCCCTTGGGCTGCAGAGAGCCAAGCCAAAGTGACGAACAGGAGCGCAGCTCTGCAGATCAACATGCTGAAAGAGCCCATGAATAAGGCCAGGAGGAGGCGGGGTGGGAACCAGCAAGGATACAGCCACCCTGTGGTTTGGATAGTGCCCTTTGGCTCCTGGCGTGCCCTGGATCGCTCTGTCAGGAGGCATGTTGTCCCCGTAGCTGCCACTGCTGTCTCTGGCTCTCAGCTCCCAGGAGGACCATGGCCTGGCAGGTGAGTGCTGACAGGAAAGTGCTCAAGCGGAGACTGTGGGACCTGGAGAAAGCACTGGATCAGGGATAGGAGAACAAGTAAGGCATACCTGAAGGTGAGCACAGGATTGCAAGGCGCAGGGGGACTGACACAGGGACCTCACACCATGGTGCCCTGGCTGCCGGGGGAAGCTCCCCTTGTCTTTCTTCTGTCTCTGACAGAGTTCCCCATTCCAAAACACATCCTTTCTGACCCCTCCTCCTCACTCCCACACTGCCAGTACACAAAGGCACAGGGGGTGGACTTGCTGCACCCCCGCTGTCTATCCTCCATGCAGACAGAGGAGACAGAGGCAGAGCCTTCCCTGCCTGCACGAGGCATCCGTTAGCCATTTCCTTTAGTGCTCAAGAAGGGGCTTAGAGCAGCAGAGGTGAAACCTCAGCCAGGGGTTTGCGGTCTTTGCCACATGCAAAGCTTCGTACAGGCTTTCACTCTCCCACGCTCACTCAACGGAAAGGTGAAGCTCTCCCTTTAGGGCTCCCTCCTGCCTCCCCGGTGCTGTCCCTCCCCTGCCGTACAGCAAGACCATGTACAGCAGTGCCTGAGGTGCGAGTCACAAGCGGACCCCTCAGAAGCAGTCTTCCATGGACCCCTGTTGGGATCCGAGCTTGGGATCTTCTCCTTTGCCCCATTGTTGTCCGCTAGCAAGGGCCCAGCTGTACCAGGAGCTGCAGAAGCAGACAGCATCCCAGAGCTGAAGCTTGGAAACAGAGTTGCAGAGCCTGCAGGAATGGCTTGCTAAGGCCGACTGCATGCCCCTTCCTTGCCTGTGGGCTGGGGCTCACCATGCAGCAGCAGGAGCCGGCGCCTATCCACTCACCATCCTCAGCATTTGTGCCCGTTCCCCCACAGCTGCCAGCCTCCAGGAGAAGCAGTGGCTGCAGAGCATGACTGACAGGGCACAGGCAGAGAACCATGAGACCATTGCCCAGGTGCAGGACAGACTCAGCGTGATGGAGTTGCAGTACAAGAGGATCCTCCACATGAGTGGGGATGAGGCTGCAGGTGGCTGCTGAGGGCAACACGGCAGCTTCTTTTCACTGCCACCTCTCCCTCCAGCATAGAGTGGGGATGAGGCTGCAGGTGGCTGCTGAGGGCAGCACGGCAGCTCCTTTTCACTGCCACCTCTCCCTCCAGCATAGTCTGGACTTTGTCCTAGCCACACTGCCAGAAGCCAGACAGCACTGGGAGGAGATGGGTACCACCATCGCCAGAGAGGACAAGGAGTGCCTGAAGGAGCTTGGTCTCAACCCCCTGCAGTTATAGCTTGCTGGGGACCTCCAGAGCAGGACAGGCTTGCCGGGACTCTGCCTCCCCCTGCCTTCAAACTTCCCCTATCCCTTGCTTGTCTTGTTCCCTTGCTCCTATGGGAGCTCCCCTGGCCAGAGGACAGACATGATGATTCTCAAAGGGCCTTGGGATGCACCACTGAGACGCAGATCTCTCCATAGCACTATCGGCAGAGAAGCGGTGAGGATTTGTCTTTTATTCACATCCCAAAAGGATGACACAGGAACAGTGTTGTGGTGGAGCAGGCATCCATCAGCCCAGGCCTTGCAGACAGGGCAAAGAGAATGGCTTCACTGAGGGACAGACTGCAGCCAAGAGACTGAGCACTAGGGGCCCATGCAAAGCCTGGGGGCTGCTTCTAGAGTCCAATGGCCTCTGCCCCTCACTTTCCCCTTTGCACGCTGTTCCTCAGACCAGCCCTTTGGCTGAGCAAAGCCCTAGGTGGCCCAGCACCTGGATTATGGCTTGGAGGGCAGTGCCTCAGCTCTCCCAGGAGGTTGCCGGAGCCTGGAGCTGGAGGAGAGTGAGGATTTAAGATTGCATCCATAAATACCTCTGGAGGCAGCTGGAGAGGCAAAGGCACAGGTGGTCGGGCTTCGATTACAAGAAGCCACTGTGGTAGTTAATAAAAACGTGGGCCCAGTCGTAGGCACTGGAGACGAATCTCTGGAAGATGTGATGGTGCAAATCCCAGCCACACTGAGCAGTGCTGGGCTCCCTGGGGAGCTGGGCCAGGGCACTGACGGGCTGGAGCTGGCCTGCATCAAGCCTCTGTGCAGGGAAACCTTCCTGGAGCCAGACTCAGCTCCAAACACTAAAATGCCTGGCGCAGCCTCCTCTGCTCCTCCAGGCGCTGGCTCTGCGGGGACAGAACAGGGACATGCGGGCAATCCGGCTGTGACATGCACCTGCCTGCCAGTCAGGCTTTGTTTGGGCAAGGGCAGCCCAGCTCCACGCAGTGATCGTGGCATGGGGATATGCCACAGCAGAAAGGGCAGAAGCGAGCTGCGAGCTGGAGCAGTGGCTGAGGTGTGAGCGGGTCTGGCAGAGCTGGACAAGCAGGATTACCTGTGCAATGTCTCTAGAGGCAGGAGAGGTCATGACCTGGGAGCTGGGACTCTCTGGTCCTACATCAATATGACAGAGCTCAGGAGACCTGTCAGGAGAGGGCAAGGAGGGAGTGCAGGAGCCCGAGGCAGGGTTGCTGTCCTCAAAGAACTGCAGTGGGGACAGCCCAATCTGCAAAAGCAAATGAGAGTTTAGTCCTGCATCTGCAGGCACCTTGCAGACCAACCCTGGAAGAGACCTTGCTGTGTGCAGGCTTGGAAACAAGACATCCATCCTGGCATCTCATCCTTCATCATAGCATGACATATGCCCAGACGTACCGAACGGTAGAACTTGTCACCAGCAGGGTCGATGACGAGCAGTGTGACCTGCTCCTCCTGGGCGCGAATCCTCATCACCGTCTCCTGGTGGTTCAGCCCCTCGATGCTCTCGCCGTTCACTGCCAGAAGACGGTCCCCTTCCTTCATGCCTGCTCTCTCGGCTGGCAGCCCAGCATCCACCTCCCACAGGAATTGGCCTGACATCATGGGGCACAGAGGAGAGAGAGGAGATGCTCATTGAGTTGGGGCATCCCGAAGCACTGAGGAGGACACGGACCCAAGTGTGGGCCATCCCAGCTCTTCCCAAACCTCACCTGTAGTCCCTGAGCTACAGTCCTCCTCCTTGAGCAGGAATCCGTAGCCATCTGGCCCCTTCACCATGTGCAGCTTCCGGACCTTGAAAGGGAGCCAAGAGGCATCCGCCAAGGCGGCTGTGACCCGCAGACCCCACAGGCGGTAAAACTGTTCCGCCGCACTCGATGCCACCAGCAGCGTCATCTTGCTGCCACTCCGCTTGAGCTGGGTGAGGAAGCAGTGCAGAGTGCTCAGCGCTGTCACCCATTCGCACCCTCCATCACCCTTCCCTTGTGCGCAGGCAGCACCCACCTTTCGGGCGAGCTGCGTGCGCGAGTAACTCCTCACGCTGTCGCCATTCAGCTCCAGGAGCCAGGAGCCCGAGGGCAGCCCCGCACGCTCGGCCGGCCCGTCGCGCCGCACTGACAGCTGGAAGGTGCCCTTTGTGCCTGCCCGGAGCAGATCGGCAGTGCAGGCGCTACCACAGCAGGGTCTCACTGCCCTGCCACCCCATCCCCTCTTTTACCTTCTGGCCCTGAGACGCTGAATCCGAAACCACTTTTGTCCCTTGTGATGTGGCAAAGCCGTGGGCGGATGTCAGCTGGCAGCATCTGGGACACGTCCCTGCCAAGTGCTTTCGCTGTTTCATAGGTATTGCTATCCAGCACTGCCAGGAGGACCTGATTCCCACTGGCCTTGATTTTCTGCACCACCTGCAAGGGGGCAGGTGGTGAACTGTCTCCTCCCAGCATTCCCCTGGAGGGACAGGCCACCCCAGGGGGCAGCACCACATGGGGACACTGTCCGTCCCCACATCCTGCAAGTTACCTTGCTGTGGTCCATGTGGTCCACGAAGTGGCCATTCACCTGAAGGAGCCGGTCCCCGTCCTGCAGCCCCTTGCGCTGCGCCAGCCCCCCCAACTCAACCTGCCGGATGATGTGTCCCCGACAGCCCAGCTCCTCGTGCAGACAGAAGCCAAAGGTCTCGCTGCTGTCCTTGCTCAGCAGGTAGAAGCGGGGCTCCCCCAGGCCCTTGCCATCTGTGTGGTGGGCACAGCCCATGAGCGGGGCCCTGCAGGCATCCTAACATGGTCTTCCCACCCCTGCCAGGGTTGGGGGTTCCCCCTTCTACCTTACACATTCACCTCCCTGCTGCTCCCTACCTTAAGGGACCCCAGACCCAAGCGATTCCCCTGGAGTACCCAGCTGTCCGCCCCCCTGTGCTGACACAGGAAACGCCCCAGAGACGTGGGTATTTACCCGTGTCCTCAGCCAGTGACAAGGCAGGGTTGTCGATCCCATCTTTGGGGTTAAACTCAAATTTTCTGAAATATTAAGAGGCAGGAGAGGCCATATCAGTGCGGCAGCATGCCCTTTCCCCCTGCCATCCCTGGTCCTGTTGCACTTCTGCGTCCCCTTCACTTCTGCGTCCCCTTCCTTGGTGAAAGCAGGCAAGGCACCTCCCTCCTGGAGCCTGCCTGCACCTCTCCTGGGCTAACAGCTCAGCAAAGGACCCTCTGAGGACAGGCAACTGGGGGCCCGCACCACCCCACAGCCCCTCAAGGTACCCACCACCCCAGCAAGCCCCTGACGCCAGGGAAACTCAGCACTTACAGGATGGACTTTGTGTCATCCTTGAGCCCTGCGGAGGGAAAGGAGAGATCAGGTCCCAAAAGCTCCAGGCTTGTTCCTTCACACACTAGGGAGGGGGCACAGGGGAATGTGGGGTCCACACAACCTTCCCTCTGCTCCTGGTTGGGAGAATTTCCTGGGACAGCCTTGCCTGGGCACAGCTCCACCCTTGGCCCTGCCAGCAGTGTCTTCTTATGTGTCAGAGCAGCAGGACACCCACTGCTCAGGTCCAACGGGCACCTGACACCCAGCCCAGCTGCTCCCGCAGCACTTGAACAAAGGGACCTCAGGCAGTGGTGTGCAGATGGAGACTAAGCCCATGAAGGGGTCACCAGGCTTTTGGGCTGGCAGCAAGGAGGGGCATCAGGCCGCTGAGAGATTCTGAGGTGGCACAGGAGGCTGTAGTCCAGAGGTGGGCACAGAGGTTTTCCCCTCCACATCTCCCTAAGAAACCTCTCCCCACCTCTTCCAGCCCAAGGACCCCATGAAGAGAGGTCCTTGCCACAGGACACATCTGCATTGTCCGGGATACTTGCTGCACCTTCCCACCACCTCCCTCTGCTCTGACGTTGCCTGGCCCCCAGGAGAAGCAGGGCCTGGAGACGTGTGTGTGGGGAAGGGTGTCCGGAGGACTAAGCACCACTGCCCCTCAGCCCCAGCACGTACCTTTCATTTGCTTCATGGCTGCAGGGACTGCAAGAGGGAGCAAGGTACAGGATGAAGTGGCAGAGAAGCCGGTGTCCCCGCCTCCTCCAAGACGCCCCAGGTTTAATGGTTAAACAGTTCTGACATCTCCCCTGCCTTCCCACTGCCAGCCTGTGCCCAGGTGGGTTTGGAGCAGCAGCTGCGAGGGTCTTGGGAACAGACCGCAAGTGTCCTGGCTTGCAGCTGCCCCCAGGGACAGCACCCTGCAGAGGAAAAGACCACTTCCATCTTGGCAGGGGCTGGAGCAGAAGTAGGGCGGCTGCCCAGGCCGAGTCCCGTGAGGCAGGGAAGCACCAGAGCCCTCCACGGCAGCCATGGGAGGGACGGTTGCACCCGCTCCTCCACATTCCTCCCCCGGGAAGGGCCTGGAGAGGAGGCTAAGTTTATGCACTAGCAGGTTAAGGAAAACAACAGGGGGCACTTTAATGCTACCAAAGATTTCACAAGCAAGGCAGAGTCCTGCCCCGTTCATGTCACGTGCCAGCCAGGGATCTCTCCAAGCCCAGAGCAAGTCCTATTTTCTCCTGGACTGGTCAGTGTGCAGTTCACCCACATTTCAGCCTTGCCCACAGCAAGGAACTGAGCCCCACATACCCAGCACCTTTAACAGCCTTGGTAGCACCTGATCACTGGGCATCTCCACCAGGATACAGGTGCAGATGCAGTGCTCCCAGGCATGCTCGAGGCTTCCCTCCTCAGCAGGGCAGTTCCCTCCCTGGTCAGGTAGGTAGATGGCTGGTTAGAGGCTCCCATGCTGGAGTTTCCCAAGCATCCTCTTGACCTCCGTCTCCACTCGCAGGAACTTGGCTTTTCTCCAGGGGTTGGCAGTCTGTCTCCGGCTGCTCTCCAGGTCCTGCAGGATGAGGGCAAGGTGCTGCCGAACTCGATCACGGTCCCAGAAAGGCAGGTTCTTGTGCACTATGCTCAGGATGTTGGACCAGTAGTCAGAGACATCAGTGCCCGCTGTAAGGAAGACCAGTGCCCTGATGCCGTCTTGATCCACGCGTAGTGTGTGAAGCTCCCGTTTGCCTTCTTCGCTGATGTCGTTAAAGTACAGGCTGCAGCATGGGAGAAAAAGGGCAGGGAAACTCTATGAGACTGGAGGGCAGCACCCAGCAGCAGAGAGGGACTCCTCATATCTGTTGCTAAGTGGAGGGAGGCTGGGTTGAACGTACTGCTTGTGGGAACGAGAGATGAGGAACTCACTGCACTGTGTTCAGCGTTGCGTGCTTTTTGGCCACCTCCACAAGCGCCAGGGCAGCCGTGTCCGTCAGAGAGTTGTAGCCCAGGTTGAGCTCCTGAAGGTGCTTGTTCTTGGCCAGATGTTCAGTGATGACCTCAACGCCCCGGTCCCCCAGCGATGTGTGCAGCAGGGACAGGCGGGTCAGCGAACGGTTGCCTGCCAGCGCCTCGGCCAGGAACTGTGCCCCCTGCTCACCCACAGGGTTGTTTGCCAGCCTGCAGACACACGAGCTCAGGGGAATGGCCAAGGCTGGGCACAAGGCCCAGATTCAGAGAACAAGGTAGGCAGCAGGGACGTTTTCATGGGAGAACAGAGGCAATGCTTCCCTTCCCTTTAGGTACTCACCGCAGGTTGCTCACCACACATTTGTCATGCAGGAGCAGGTCACGGATTTCCTTGCAGGCATCAGGACCCAGGCTGTTCAGCTGCAAACTGGTGCAGGGCAAGAGATGGGGATGGCAGGACCAAAAAAGCTGTTATACGTGAGGCTGGCACACCCACACCCTCCAATCACCCTGGCCTTCTCCTTCCCTTGCTGTCACCCTCCCACTTGGGAGCCCAGAGAAGTCCAGGCAAGATTTCTTCTCTCAAAAGCAGCACATGGCAACTGCACCCACGATCCCACCAGAGCTTGGGAGGCATCAGTCAGCAGTTTCACTGCCAGCAGGGCAGCAAAAAGGGACTTAGGGCCTGTGGGTGGCAAGCGATGGTCTGAGGAGATAGAGCAGGAACCTACCGAGCTCTCCAGAGCATCCAGAGGAAGGAAGCTCTGCACGACGCAGCTGTACAGATGAGTCCATCTCTGCAGAGCCTGGCCTGCCACCCCCTGGGCATTGGGAAGACTGCAGGTCCACAGATGGACTCCTATCGCTTTGCACCCACCCTTGGCTGCCTCTCTCCTGCCCAGAGACAGCAGAGCCTGCCACACAGCCATGCTGGGTGTTTTCTGGACATGGAGACACTTACAAGCAATGGGAGAGACCTGAGCTTGCCAGAGAAGCCAGTAGGCCAGTCTGAGGTGCCCAAAGTAGGAGAGAGTGGCCTCAGGATGTGTTGGGACTCCAAGTCCCAGCATGCAATGCCCAGCAACACTGCTTAAGGAACATTGCATATTGGAAGCTGTAGTCTGCACTGAGGATAAACAAGGCTGTGCAGGCTTTTCTGCTGCTTCTGCTGTGCTCCAACTCCTGGTGTTCCCCAAGACACAGAGATGAAGCCAAGCCCTGGTTTTTGAGTGTTGCCCAAGGGCAGGAGGAGCTTCTACTCACTGGAGAGCCTTGCACCGCAGCAGGACAGGGAAGAGGGTCCTCAGGCTGCTGGTATCAAGATTGCAGGAGGTCAGGTTCAGTTCCTCCACGTCATGGCACGTTGTACACATGACAGATGCCAGGAGAGAGCACTTTAGAGGGGTCATCTTGACGGATGAGAGGTTGACAGTCCGGAGAGAGCGGATGGCCTCAGATGTGAAGCGTTCGTTCTGGAACTCATGCAGGAAGAAAAGGTAGTCCATCAGTTCAGAAGGGGGCAGTCCTTTACGGCTGTTCCTGATGACTGTCTTCTTCATGGCCTTGGCAATTTCAAAGGCTGCCAAATTCTTGATGGAGCAGCCTAGCTGCTCCAGGATGGCACGGTTACGGCGGGACAGGATCCCACCCATGAAAATGGGGAAAAGTTCAAACACCTCATCGTCAGAGACCCACTCGTCAGGGTGGCGCATGGGGCCCTCCGTGCCCAAGATGCTGGAATTGATCTGATCCAAGACATCGTCATTGAAATAGTCCTCCTCTTTGAACATCTCCTCTGCCATGGTTCGGGCAATAGTGTCTCGGTCCTTGCCACTCAGCCGCGAGAAGTAGCGAGGGAAAATTTTGAGCAAGTTAAGAAGCACTGGCAGGAAGCGCAATGGCAGCACCTTGGAGATGATGTTCAGAACCACAACAATATCTTCACTTACCTTGCCAAAGATCTCTGACAACTCCTTCCCTACCCGCTGTGCCAGGGTCTTCTTCTCACCCAGAACTACATACAGGGCTGCCAGATATTCTTGCATAGCAGGAATGGTGAAGACAAAGGTGTGCTCTTTGCCTGGTTGCACACATGGTGTGAGGAAGAAGCGGAAGACATCACTGCGGAAAACCTCCAGGAGGTTGAGCTCACTTTCAGTCTTCATCTTTACCTCAAAGCATTGCTGCAGGTCCTCCTCCGAGAAGCAGGTCTTGCGGGACATCACCCCTTCGTGGGCCAGCTTGCCCACCGTCTTGGCCACATACTTCATCATGGAGATGTTGTTCGGATCAGTGCTATCCAGCACCTCCCCACTGAAGTTGAGCCTCAGAAAGCTAGTGTAGATACCAGTTAGGGTCTGACTGGGAGGTACCGTCTTGGTGAAGTAGAGGAAGTGCAGTGTTGTGCAGACTAGCCAGCAGTAAGAGGGCAGGAAGCAGGCGGCAGCAATTTGGTTGTGGCGCTCCAGGTTCCTCGACAACATCTCCACCAGGTTGTCTTGCTCACCCAATCCGCTCCCTGGGCTGTTACCACTGCCATCTTCTCCAGTGCAGTCAGGCTGGCTCAAGCGCATTTGGAAGTACAGCTTCTGGAGGTTGGTGTCGGAAAACCCACAGATCTCTGCATAGCGGCCCACGTACTTGCCTGGGATCCGTCGCACGGCTGATGGACGTGCGGTGACGATGATATTGGCCTGGAAGCAGAGGACATGATTAATTTGGAGGGGTACCTTTGAACTAACTTCAGCAGGATGCCAAGCCCACTACCCACATGCATATGGGAGCACAAGAATCAGTGCCTTTGGTTAAAGGTGCTGCTGACCACAGGCATTGGTTCAAACCTACCCCAGAAAGAGGGAACAAAAGAGCTTTCCTAATGCAGTGCTGTACATATATATAGTCTGGACAGCCCCAGCCAGGCAGATTCCCAGCTAATCTTTGTCTTTCCAGAATTGCCCACTGCCCCAAAGGCTCCACAGAGACAAACCAGCAACAGTGACATGAAGCCACCTTAGCAAGTCCCTCCAGGAAAGAAGGATGGCTATTCACCTTGCAGCCAAGCTGGGCTACAAGCAACTAGTCTGAGGGCAAGAGGCCATGTCTGCAATGCCCCAGGGCTCATGTCCAGTTTTTCTGGCACAAAGGAGCTGGAGGAAGACAGATACTGACCTCTGGCAGGAGGTATTTCCGCAGCAGGTTGACCACGATGGCAGTGGGAGGCACGGGCTCATTGGGATCACAGCATAGCTCTGTGCCAGCCAGACGAAAGTCTAAGTTGAGACGCTCTAGGCCATTGAGGATAAAAAGCATCCTGAGGTTGGAAGCGCCCAGCATTGGCACCACATCCCGGAGGTGCTGGTACTTCTTGATGATTAGACGTCGCAGGGAGATGGGACTGTGGCTCTGGGACAGATCCTCACAGGAGAAGGGGATGACCAGTTCAAAGTGGGGAAGGCGTCCATGGCACCAGTCCACCACCATCTTCTTGATGAGAGTGCTCTTCCCCGTGCCCACAGTACCAAACAGCACCACTGTCTTCACCTGCCGCCCGCAGGCATCCACGTCAAAGAGGTTCTGGAGGCTGATTACACGGCTGCAGGGTTGCTGGAGCTGGTGCTGGATGGTCAGGTCAGGTGAAGGCTTCAAAATCTCCTCCAGGGAGCTCTCCCGGATCACTGGGTCTACGTGGACTGCATCTAGCGAGAAGGAAGGGCCAAACTGCCTCTCCTCATTTGGCTGGTGGCTGAACCATGCAGACAAACTCTTCTGGTGCTTCTTGATGGCCTCTAGGAAGAGGAAGGGCCTTGGTGAGACAAGGGCTTCCCAGGGGCAGGGAAATGGGGAAGTTGCTTGCCCCAAGCCGCCTCAGTGAACTAGCTGCAGAAAGAAGGGCAGAACCCAGCAGTCCCAGCCCTTGTTGCTCATGCTTATGACCACACTGCTGAGAGCAACTTCTTTCCCCAACCTGCTGTGTAAGACATTCCATCCTCTTTAGGGCATTGTTGCAAATTTACCAGAAGAGGCCACGTTCCTCTGTGCACCTGGGACATGGCGGAGGGAGCTGGACTGAGCAGGGGGTTCCTGGGACCCTCCCTGGCGGTGAACATAGCTCCTGCAAGAAGAGGGAGAGTACTGTGAAGAGGGCAGGGGTGGCAGCTCCATGCCTTGCCCAAACGTGGGGTGGGCAGCCTGCAGGTCAAGTGTGAGCACCATGGGAGGCACTGAACACTGCCAGCTTACCATACCGTCAAATTCTACCCTGTGCTTCTCTTCTTCCTTCCCTTACACCAAGGGATAGTGCAGGGCTGCTGCATGACACGAAGAAGCAGCTCAGCAAGCTGTGCACTATGCCTTCCCAAGCGCAGTGCAGGAATGACACTACAGCAAGGCAGAGAATTTGGACTGAATTCAGAAGAGTTGAGCCTGGGTTATTTTCCAGATAGAAACAAAGCAGCAACTTTGACCAATGGGCTCGAAGCAGCTAGCCCCACCACCATGCCCCCAATTATCATAGAGGCCAAGTGGGCTCAGGTCAGGCCCCAGCTGTGTCGCACCGTACCTGGGGTGGGACGTGTGATCTGCACAGAGAGTCTTCCTGAGGAAGGAGCTGCTGGCAGTGCCTGGACAGAAGAAGTGCACACACCATAAGGGACGGCCTTGTCTGACCCACCAGAGCTTACACTGCCCAGCTTATGGACTTAGCATCTTACTTGGGCAAACCAGAGACCATAAAGGCATAGCCAACAGGGAGGGGAGAGATTTCCAGCAAGGAAAAGACTTCAGGAGGATGAGGCCAGATTCGGGGTCCCAGTCCCACAGCCACAGAGCAGGGCTCACCTGGCACCGATGCAGCAGTCAGGTATGCTCGCCTGGCCTCCCTCCGCTCTGTCAGGGATCCACGCAGTCGTGTCCAGCTGCTCCAGGGCAGGCGGCTCTGGCACTGCAAGGCCCAGGACATCTTCTGGCTGAAACAGAGGAGCATGCCATAAGCCACAGCAGGAGCCAGCCGGCTCTCTCCCCAGCCCAGCTCTGCAGCCCCAAGCCCTGAGAATCCAGGAGCTGGGCTTTAGAGAAAGGACACAGTGGTGAGGAGACAAGAAAAAGCGAAAAATAAAGGTGATTCTTTCCTAAGTAGCTGCAAGCATTCTGGATTCCTAATCCCAACAAGGCTCCTAGTGTACCCCCACTCCCCCAGGCTGCTCCAGCTACTGAGTGGTGCTGCCTCTCTGCAGCCTCCAGCAGTCCTTGCCATGTCCTTGGCAGCCATCTGAGCCACTTGCTGGGCCTGACAGGACGAGGCAGCTGCCAGTAGGCAGAGATGCTGAGCAGAGCCTCCTCCCATTTAAAGCAGCCAGGGAGGCTGGCAGCCGACGAGGTAACGAGCACTGGCTGTCTACAGGATGCCAAGGCACAGCTGGCTCCTTCCCTTGGGGCTGCACAAAGCTTGGCACCAGGTGAAAATTCCCAGGCAAAATGTCTGTCTCCAGCTGTGGCAGAAGGGGCTCTGCAGTTGCCTGGTGCAACCAGGGTTGCCCAGGAGCCAGCAGCAAGCAGTGCAGGGTTAAGAGCCCTCCTCCCTGGGGATGGGGTGCTGCAACACCCGGCCTGACCTGTGCAGTCAGGTCCTACAGAACAGGCTGTGCCTGTGCTGACTCAGTGCCCCAACCACAGCTCAGCAGGGTGATGCTCCAGGGGCGCAGGCTGCTTTCAACACCTTCAACATCCTGAGAAACTGAAAAATGGGATTAAAAAAAGGAGACAGAGACAAAAACTGCCTGCATTTGCTCCTGCCCCACCACCAGGAGAAGACAAGCACGTACCTCCCGCATCTTGGGCTTTATGCAGTCCCTTCTCCTGTGTTCCAGGAGAGGCAACCGAGGAACAGAGAAGGGCCCGGTGGAGCTAATCGAGAAGGTGGGTGCCGTTATCGGTGCCTTTTCAGTAAGCAAACCCTAGTGTACGGCAGGCCTGGACCCCAGGCCTTTCACAAGCGTGCTTTGCCACCCAGGGCACAGCAGGGAGCAGAAGGCCCCAGGACACCTGCCTGCTGCATCCCCCCCTCAGGGACCCCTGCATGCCAGTGCTCCCATGCTCCAGTTATGGCCAGCCCTCCTGCTGTCCACCGGGACTTGGGGGCCAGCGGATATGGGTGCCTCGAGCCCAGGGCATGGCAAGAGGTTGCAGCCAAGTGCCAGGCATTATTTTCAGCAGGATTCCTTGCCAGAAGCCCCGGGTGGCCAGTTCCCTTGCCACGTCTGCTCCCCCAGGTGCCGTGCTGAGGCAGTGGGGTACCGAGCCTGCCGGATGCCTGGGTAAGGGAGCCCAGGGTCTTTTACCTCACTGCTGCCGTTTCTGTCTCCGGGAAGAAGCTCCTCGCTCCGGCGCCTGTTTCGCAGCTGCAACTTCCTGCCACGGCGTCCCGCCCCGTGCCACGGCCGTGCTGGCTCGGTGCCGGAGCGGGGTGGGGAGAGCAGAGAGCTGCGGGCACCAGCACATCCCTGCATCTGGCACAGGCCCTGGCAAGGAAAAAGCGCTGCTGGCCTGTCCCTGCTCCAGAATTGGAGCCTGCAGAGTCCAGACCACCCTGGCTGGGCACATGCAGCACCTAGCACCAAGGTGGGTGTATAGAAACTACAACAGTCCCTGTGGGCAAAGAGCCCAAGGAAGCTGTGCTGAGAGCAGCACATACCTATTTATACAAATACACATATATGCACACATACCTTTTGCTGTTTGCAGATCTGCTCCTGCACCTTGCTGAGGAAATGCTGGGTGCAGAGGTGAAGACCTTGGCACATGAAGTGTTCAGCTGCAATGATGTCGGCATACAGGCATCCTCCTGGGCTCGGGCTGCCTCTCCAGACTTGCCCTCCCCATGCCACGTCCCGACATAGGCGCATGGGCCCGGCATAGCCAGGCGCACGTGTATATGTACTTGTACATGTGCACACACTCACACCCTCCAGCTGCTCAGTGATAGGAGACATCCAGGCACTACGGTATAAATATAAGTTTTATTGATGTGTGAAACCCAACAAGTACAGCTGGCATCTCAGAAACACCAAAATCAACCACAAGACATCTGCCTGCCCCACGACTCCTACGACACAACCTGCCGGCAAGCCAGGACCACTTACCTGCACACGGCACAGCCTGATAAGCAGGACACCCCTGGGACACCCCCGCCCAGCCTGACACGTATGCCCTATGCTGTACAAACTACTCTGCACGTATGGATAGAGTGGAGGCTGGAAACCCAATGCCCCAGCACGGCTCCAAGGTGGCTGAGAGCTACCAGGAGTTCCCACCATAGAGGGACGGGATAAATGGCATCCACACAAGGTGAGAACGAAACATTGTTTTATTGCCTGATTGGAGAGTGGGGTGAAACCCTGCTAGAAGCCCCATCCCCTCACTGCGCTGGCCCAGCCTCTTGCTCAGACAACCCCAAGCACCTGCAGCATGATAATGTGTTTGCTCTTCTTGTGCGTGTGACCAAGGAGGCCTGGCCATGCACGGAGGTGAGAGGCTGTGTTCCTGCCTGCAAGCCTGTGCGCCCATGCCTGCTTTCAGCACATGTGTAGCAGTGCCAGTTACGTCCATTTCTTTAGGCTGAGAAGTCAGAACAGTTTTCAGCAGGGTGAGGTTCATGGGCAGTTCTCGCAGCACGCAAGGAAGCAGGATGCTCCTTGAGTGCCAGAGGCTCAGGCTGAACCACATCCTCATCCATTAAAGTGCATTGCAGGGGAGGGAGGGGGCAGAGAAGGGTAGAGGAAGAATCCTGATCTCTATCACACTCTCCTCCTGGTTATCCAGACACACTCCCTGGTGGCACCCACACGCCCTTGCTCTGAAAAAGTGTATCCTTGACATGCTCGTGAGCTCAGTGTGAGGATAGGGAACTGAGCTCAGATGTGCTTAAGACAAGGCAACACCAAGCCTAGTCACATCCCACAAAACAGGCTAATGCCAAGGGTATCGCAGCACTATAGCTATCTCATTCCAGAAAGATGGTCCTCAAGAGACCCCCTGTCCCCCCTCAGTGCAAGTGTGCTTCAACCCTTTGCATACTTCTGTGCATTCCTCCATCTACGGGATTGTCTTCGCTGTGAGGGGACGGCCAACGGAGAGCCCCTTCCCAGCACCAGTGCGGCCTGCAAGCCAGCAGGAGCCCAGGCTCATCACTGTTAGGGAGGCTCATCCCCTTCCCCTGGGCACTTCGGGCCTCTCCTGCACACCATACATGTCTGTGGGGATTTTTTTTGCTCCATGACCCCAGTCATCCACCTTCAGGACACAGCTGTCCTCTGGCTGCATGCTTGCCCTGGGCCCCTACCCCACACAGGTGCATACCTGGTCCGCAGGGCTTGGCCACTGTGCCAGCCAGTCCTGGAGATCCTGCACAGCAGCCACATGGGCAGTCATTTGCCCCTAGTGGAGAGCTCAGATCCAGCTGCACATGCCCCCCGGGTGATCTTTCTCTGGCCACCCTCAGCACTGTCCCATGGAGTTTTCCCTGGGAGCTGGGAAAGCTGGCAAGTAGTGCATGCTGGCAGCCCTGCTCTGCTGCATGCACTACACACAGCTAGCCCCTCTAGTCCTGGTTCCTCCACTTCCCTGGAGGTAGCACGTGCTGGATACGGATAGCAGGAGAGGGATGCCCGGAGCAGGACCCACTGTCAGCCTCCTTCCATGAGAGCCCCCACTGCTGGGGACAAGACAGGTGGCAGGAGCTGTGCAGGACCGAGCCATCAGCACCTCATGCTGACCTGGTGTCCAGCCAGGAGGAAATCATCAGCCCAGCACTGCAGACCTCACGCTGGGCAAGGCTTAACTCGCTGCCCCCCTGAAGTAGGATAAAAGAATGGGCACTTGCCTCACAGCCCCACAGATGGACAGATGGAGATGGGCAACAGCCCACATCTCTACTGTCCCCCTCATCACCTGTCCCTCTGCACGTCTGATGGCAGAGTAGACCTGGAAGTGGCTTCCCCTTGGCCTGGCCCTGCCCCAAGGTAGCAGCTGTGTGCAGCACCCGGCCCTGGAGATGGCCACCCTTGAAATGATGTGACAGCAGAGCAGGGCAGCGAAGGAAGATCCAGGAATGTAGAGGCATCTGGGGAGGCATAGTAGAAAGTCAGTCAAGAGCCCCTGGGGAATATCCCTGTGCTCAGCGCAGGGAGGGCACCCGGGCATGTCCCACACTGGGACCTCCATGCAAGAGTGCCCCATGGACCTGGGTTCTTCACAGCAATTCAGTGCAGGCAGAGGAAAACCCAACTTTGCTGATGGTCCAGCATCAACACAACCACCTGTCTCCATGTATCTCCCATCAGATAGACTGCAACTGAGCAGAACGGTCCCAACGGCAGCCAGGAAGAGTAAAGAAGAGCCTCAAGAAAAGTGTTGTTCTCCATGAAGAAGTGAAATCTACTCTTCTTCCTGGTCCTTGTTCTGAAGTCCTCCCCTTCTCCAAGGGAGCTGGCTCTCACGTCTCACAGGCAACACTTGAGGCAGTGCCAGAGCAGCGCAGAGCTGCCTTTCCCAGTCCGGATGCTGCACAGAGCTGTGTTTCCAGGTCTGCAGTGACTCTATGCAGTCCCTTGCCCTCTCCATGCTTCTGGTGTTGCAACTTGTGCTGGAGAACCAGCAAGGTGCTAAAACGCCCTACCTCAGTAAGGGGCAGAGGCAACTTTGGGGGGGCCACCAGAGATGCTTGCCAAAGGGACTTCTTGTAGGCAGGGCAAAGCCTGTGCTGAGCAAGGGGCATCTTCCCAGTGCTGTTGGGAGAGCTGTGGTTGTGCAGGGAGGAGTGAGGTGATGCAGGGCATGAGGCCAGCCCCAAGGGCTTGGGGATAGTTCTGCTCCTGCAGGAGAGAGAGGGGCATTGCTAGCAGCTCATCACTGCTAGGGCATGGGACCTCTGAGCTCTCCACTGCGTGCTGGCTCCCATTCCCACACACTGGGAACCAGTGCAGTTAAAAAAAAAAAAAAAAAAAAAAAGAGAGAGAGAGAGAGAGAGAAAATAAACAAGAGGGTGAATTTCTGCAGGTAGAGAAAGAAAGGGAATGCTGCAGTTTCTGCGTCCGAAGGGGCAGGAAACAGCAAAAGCCTTGTGCAATGCGACCTGTTGCTCCTCAGGGCTATCCTCGACCCTGGCACACATGCTGCTATCCAGGGGCTCGCAGGTGGGCAGCTGTGAACTGCAGAGTCGTGCTTCGCAGGGGTTTCCTCCGGCTTTGGCCCCAAGTGCCCCCTTGCCTCTCCACCTCGCCCACGGCCTGGCTTTGCAGAGCCATTCCTCCCCTGGACTGTCCCTGCTGTCCTGAGGGGCTTGGTGGAGAGGGGAGGTGCTGGGCAGAGGTGACCAGAGGGGATCCAAGCTCCACAGGGTCTGTCAGTCCCAGGGGAGAGGGTGGCACATGCCAAGGCTGTACAAAACATGTGCGATGATGAGTGTGTGGAAAGGTTAAAACAGTTCCGAGATCTCAAAACCCTTCTCGACTGAGCCAGGCCTGGCTGGCACCTGCCAACACCTCCACCACCGGACCATGACCTGCCAGGAGTGCTGTGTCCGTCTGCAGATCGTCTCTCACAGCCGGCCAGGCCCGGGTACATCTTCGGGGCCCAGCAGCCCCTTTATCTCTCTGACTTGACTTTGTACCTGAGGACCAGGTAAGCCAGAAGCCGCAGGATAATGAAGAAGATGCCCAGGATGAGGAAGTCCAGGTAGAGCTTGGCCTCCTCCACATCCAGCTCCTGCAGGATCTTGATGGGTTTTTGGAAAGGGCAGAAGTCCTCGAGACACTCCAGGTCCTCACGCTCCATGGCGTAGATGGTGAGAATGACGCCCTCAAAGCCATACCTAGGGAGGAACGCACCACATGAGTTATCACGTGCCACCTCAATACCAAGTTGGACAGATCAGGATGCCCATCTCCTTCCCAGGCCCCACAGGAGCTGCTGGCCAGAGTGGAGGGTCCCACCTGACATAGGAGACGTAGGAGCTCCACTGCAGGTAGGTGGGGATGGTCTTGAAGCTGACAAAGAAGCCCGAGAAGAGCAGCACGGGGATGGCAGTGACGGGTCCCACGAAGGTGGCCACCTGGGGAATGGAGACCAGTGGGAGTCATGTCACCACAGAGAGGTGCACACAAGCGTGGCCACATGCAGCATTCACATGCCAGCCGTTCCTCACATTCCTCCTTGTTGTGAGACACCCAGCAATATCTCTGCCTCCACACAATTGTCCTCCCAGTCCCAGCAAAGCCAGGGTCTCATCCAAACCTGCAGGGAAGTGGAAGCTGCTCCAATGAGAAGCCCAAGGGACTGGGCCACCAGGGCTGTGGCAGTGGCCAGAGCAGAGAAGAGGAGGAAGCGCGTGGCCTCGGGAGGCTGGCCTGTCATCCAGTACACGATGCTACAGTATGCGATGGGGCAGATCACCTGGAGAGGGGTGGGGAAACAGACAGCTCAAGGGCCCATGCCCACACTCACCACCATCCCACCAGACTCTCTCTGGGTACGGAAGCCCTCAGGGATGCTCGAGTCCAACAAAAACTCACCTGGAAAGGCACATCCGCCATGGTCTTGGCCAAGTAATAGGCCTTCAGGCTGTACCAGTAATTCAGGTGCTCTCTCAGGAACACAGACATCTCCTGGGGGACTGCAGGGAGAAGGCCAGGAGCAGTTAGCAGCCCACAGTTCCCTGGCTCACACTGCTCTAGCCTTCACCTCCCCGTGCTCCAGTATCTGGTGGTCCCCCAGGCCCAGGACATCAAGAGACCAAAGTGCTTGGCCAGCAAAAAAAAAAATACACCAACAAACATGAGAACTTTCTGCATGGAAAAGTCAGCCTGGCTGGGGTGTTTTAGTTAAGCTTTTGAGGGGAGTGAAAGAGAAATGAAATGGTCAAACAAACTACTTCCCAGACAAATTGTCAGCAAAATAAGTAAATAAATAAATAAACAAACACAGCCATTCTATTTTGAGCCAGCAAGTGCACTATAGCCAGCTGTTAAGCAAAAGACGATACCTTCACAACTGGAATATATTTCCAGTGATCCAATCTGGAAATTTCCCTGTTTTCTATTTGATTATTTCCCCTCTCTTCTCCCATGTCCCCGCTTTTGTCCCAATTTGTCTAACTCCTCACTTTCCTGCAGCCATACTCAACCATGGAGCTTGACCACCTCCCTCTGCCCCAAGGGGTGGACTGTGATGCCAGGGGCAGCTAATTGCCTTTGAGTCAGAGAGGTCCTTACAGGTGAGGATGGTGGGCATCAGTGCAGCAAACATGAGGAAGAGCATGGAGAAGAAGAGAAACCCAGTGTTGTTGAAGACTTTGCCAGCATCGTTGCCGATGTGCAGGTAGAGCAGCCCTATGAGCACCCCAATGCAGATGTGGGACATGAACCGCAGGTGTGTCAGCACCTGCAGGCAGAGGGAGCACAGGACTCAGAACCAAGCATCACAGGGCTCAAAAGGAGGACTGCTGCTCCGACATGAGCCCCACTCTCTCCACTGTCCACGCCCCCATCTCTGCCTGCTCCTCAAACCCTGGCTCCTGTGCCCCAAGCGTCCCCTCTCCCTTGGCCACTGATCCTCCCCGGCCCTCACCGTGTCCCGCAGGATGCAGATAAACGTTCTCTTGAAGAGGATGCAGAACTGGGTCGTGGTGCTGGTGGCAAATGTGTGGCTCTCGATGTGGTCCACGTCCTGAAAGATCACAGGCAAGTCAATGGTATGGGTCAGGCTCACAACATAGGCTCTCAAATGTTCCCCGTTTCCAGGATATCCCTCAGGAGCACATCTGGTAAGGGCAGGCTCTGGGAGATGCCAGCACAGAGCCACAGGTCAATGCTGGTGGATACTGGCTGAACATCTTGCTTCCTCCACACCTGATGGGCCCCAGCACCCCAGGACACCTCTGCACTATGGGACAGGAGGCACCAGTATGTCCCCGTCTGGGTACCCTGGAATCTCCCACTCCCAAGACCACAGGAGACTCCTCTTCTCCCCGCTCACCCCCACACAGTGTGCTGGGCATGATGAGTCTGCCTTGTCAGGGCTGCTCTTCTTCTCAGCCATGGTGCACATGCCATTCTGGACGGCGCGGAACAAGACGGGGTTAAGATCTCCGTACTCTCCTGAGGCCACCTCAATAACTGCAGAGGAGGACAGGATCCCTGAGACATGCAGACCTTGTATCTCAGCCTCACTCCCTGCCAACCCCAGTACACTTTGGGTAGCCCGTAGGGCTGGATTTTGTGTTCAAATCTTGCCACCTCCTGCTCCCAACATAGTCCCAGCCAGGGCAAATGCACTCACTGAAGTCAGCAGGGTTGTGGTACGTGGGGCAGTAGAGGCCAAGACCCTTCAGGTAGGGGATGAGGTTGGTCACGACACCTTTGAAGATGCACTGACCCTGGCTCAGGATGTACAGCTGCAAGAGAGCAGTGGAACATGACAGACACGCCCCGCACCCCGCAGAGAGAGAACCCTGCTCCCCAGGCCAGAGCAAACCTTGTCAAACATCTCAAACAGCTTGGCACTGGGCTGATGGATTGTGCAGATGATGGTCCGTCCGCCTTGAGCCAGCGACCGCATCAGGGAAACTACCTGGAAGCAGGAGGCACTGTCCAGACCACTGCAGGACGGGTCAGAGGAGAAAGAGGCAGCAAGGAGAAAAAGGGAGAGATGAGAGGGTGAGAAGTATATCCTCGAAATGCCCTCAGCTGCCTCCCATTTGCTTCCCTTGCTAAATCAGCACTAGGCAGAGCAGCTGTCTCCCCTGGGCTGGTGGGCAGAGCCCCTTGCAGCCTCACCTGGTGGGCTCATCAAAGAACATGACCGGAGGGTTGTTCACCAGCTCCAGGGCGATAGCCAGGCGCTTGCGTTGGCCCCCAGACAGCGAGATGGTGCGGGTGTAGGCGCACTCTAGCAGCCCAAGAGCTGTCAGGATCTCGTTGACCTGCAAGACAGCCTTGTTCACTGGGGACTCACCCCTCCACAGCCTCTCCCCAGCCCTCTCATCATTGGGGACCCTTTGGGTCTCACCCACTGCCCCACAGAGCCCAGTTCTGGAAAGAGATGAGGGCTCTGGACCCATCTTTCCTCTGCCACATAGGAGGACTGTGGACTTACCAGCTCCTTCTTCACCTCCTGCTTCTCGCTCAGCTTCAAATTAGCAGAGACCTGTGTGGAGAGGATGGGCAGGGAGACATGCCTGTGACATGGAGGGGACAGAGATGACTGTACTATGGCCCCATCCCATATAAAAAGCTCAGGGTTGATGGTCACGGGTGGGAGAGCAGGAAAGACCTGTTACAGGGCTTGGATCCCGCTTCCCAAAACCCCTGGAAATGGCTGCTATCAGTGTGGGCCCAGTGCCTAGTGGACAACGTCCTGGGTGTCACACACTGAGCCCATGGGGCTGCCCATCTCCCAGGCTGCTCACCATCATTGCCTCCAGCACAGTGAGGTGTGGCAGGAGCATGTCATCCTGCATGATGTAGCAGGACATCTTGCGAAAGGTGCGCAGGTCCCGTGGCCGGCCATTCACCAGGATCTGGCCCTTCATGCCGGTCTCCCTGCAGGAAGAAGGCGCATGGAGATGTGTCTCAGGGCACCCAGCCCTGTAAACCCAGACCCGCTGGCCACAGGGCCCATCTCACCTGTATCCAGCCAGGATGTTCATGAGGGTGGACTTCCCAGCGCCTGAGGGCCCCATGATGCCAATGAGCTCCCGCTGACAGAACTTCCCTGACAGGCATTTCAGGAGAGTCTTGTACCCTGTAGGGAGAGAGCAGCGCAGGGTGCGCTCCTGGGTGGCACAAATGTCTGGATGTTGAGGGAGCAGCAGTGCCTGGGGAGCCACAGGCCCTCCTGGAGCCCAGAGCTGTCTCCATCCCCATAGTGGCTGTCATGTTCAGGTGGCCATACTCTCCCTGCTTGCTGCTCGTGACCGACACCACCGATTCCCAGCACAAGAGGCATGCCCTCAGTCATGGTGAGGACCACAGGGACCAGCAGGATGGCACGAAGCCCTCTGGGGCCATGAGCAGGCTGTGGCCATGATAGTAAGGCATGCCATCACCTCCCCAGTCCCTGGGGCAGTGGGGCATGGGACAGCCTGTGTCCCCAAGTCTGAGAGGTGCCTGGCCAGTGCCTTCATTGGCACTTGTGCTCTGACATCCAGCAGCAGCCACTGCTAATCAGACCTAGAATTATCTCTGCTTTAAATGCAGCTGATTAGCATTTCCTGGCAGCAGAAACATGATGTGCTGGCCTTGGGGAACAGGCACAGCCTGGGGCTCTCAGGAACTGCCCCCAAGATACAGCCCCAGCAGGGCAGCCACAGGATGCAGGGTGCCAGGGCCAAACCAAGCCATGGACTGGGTCTAGGCATTGCCCTGCCGTAAACGCGTCCACCCCATGCCCCGGGGTGGCAGCTGGCATTGGGAGAGGACAACACATCCATGCACTGCCTGGAGGACAGACGCTGCAAGGCCACAATGTCACCCTGTCGGGACAGCCCTTCTGCCCCTCCTGCCCCAGGATGGGTGTCTGGCACTACAAGCTTCTATTTCCCAGGCAGGAAGGCTCTCTGGGTAGGAGACCACCCGGCATGCCCAGGCACTCTGCAAGCCCCCTGGGCTTCCTGGTCTGATGAGAGCTGGGGGGAAGGCAGCAGGGGTGGTGGCTGAGCCCTGTGGCAGTGGGCAGGGGGCTGTGCATGTTGCACCCCAGCACAGCAGCGGTGCGAGCAGACCGAGCAGCCCCCTCTCTGGCGCGCGCCGGCACCACGCATGCCGCTCACGTCGGCGCCACTGCAGCTTGCGGAGCGGTTACTCGCGTTCATTGACTGCCAGTAACCTCTCGCGTCAGCAGTGCGCGGACAGCCCAGCCAGCTCCAGGAGCCAAAAGCCCTGAACGGGCTCCTCCACTCACACTGGGTGCTGAGGAGAGGGCCGTCCTACCCACAACATCCCTGATTCCACAGCTCCCCTCCAGCTCTGGCTGCCTGAGCCTTTCCCCTGCAGGGCAGCGGCCTTAACTGCCAGGTTCCAGCACTCCTGGATGCTGCAGAAAGGCACAAGCTGCCCTGTGTGTCTGCCACACACAGCCAGACCTCTTCTAGGGCCCTTGGGGCTGGTGCTGCCATTCTGCTGTGCCTCAGTTTCCCCAGAACAGCTGGGAAAAGGCAAGAGGCTCTGACAATGCCTGGCTGGCAGGACACCCCACGAGAAGCCCTGAGCGCTCCAGGCTGTCCGCTGTAGCCTCCACACCAGGGTCATACTCCTCTCGGCCTTCCTTCATGCTCCCCCTCTGCCTCACAGGGCTGCCTGATTGGCATCCCATTAGCCAAGAGAGCTAATTAAAGCAGCCTGCCACCCACCAGCTGCCATCTGCCTCCCCTTCCCGAGCTCTCGTCCGGAGCCATGCACAGGAAAGGGAACCGAGGCCCCGGCTGCTTGGGGAGCCACTGAAGAGGAAATCCTCTGCAAAGCACACGTAGTCTCCCTGCCGGGCTCTGTGCCAGGGCACCCCTCGGAGTCACATCGCACCCCAAGCAGCAGCGCTGGGCAGACACATCCACCCTGGCTCTCCCTGAACTGGGAAAGCTGCCCTGCCTCCCTGCTAGCTGCCCTGGCCGGCTGCCTGCTCGGGCTGTGCTCCGCATTCCTCTGGTGGGATGCAGCAGAGATGCGCAGCCCCGCAGACTGGCCATACTGTCCTAGGGCACCAAGGTGGTCAGAGGAGGGATGGATGCAGCACAGAGATGCAGGGGACCCAGGTGGGATGAGGGGTGCAGGGGAGCAACTCCTACCTCGCTTTCTCCACCAGGAGCCTTCGCGCACAGAGTAGGAGAGGTCGATGAACTCGATGTTGACAGCTGAGCGCTTGGGAAGGTGGGAAAACCTCTGGGCCTCCGTGATGTGGTTCTCCACCTTCTTCAGATGGGTGGTGAGGAGAGGGGCATCCGGGGGGCTGGCATGGCACACTGTGTCCTCCAGCGCAATGGAGACGCATGTGGGATCCATGCCCTTCTCTGCCATGGTGCTGCTCTGTGGAAAACATGGAAACAGATTCACAGAGACCCTTCTCTCAGGGATGGGGACTGCAGGGATAGGGGCTGATACACAGCAAGTTCTCTCATCCTCATCCCTGCTGGCTTCAGACCTTTCACCTCCTTGTGAAACATCACCCAGTTGTGGTCCAGCACCCACAGCTGGATGGAGGGATGGATGTGGCCTCACTCCCCCAGCTCTCCTGCAGCCAAGCCTCACAAAGAGGCTCATGTCGAGGAGCAGCTCATCAGCCCCATGGTCAGTCACTCATGTGGCTCTAGCAATGATGCTGGTGGGGTGATGAACAGGCCCCCCTGCTGCCACACTCCTCAGAGCTGGCTGCACTGTGGTTAAGCTCTCCCCAGCCCCACTAGTCTCAAGGGTTTCTCTGCGATGCAAGGGCCGATGCTGAGCCAAGCAGGGTGGGAAGCACACTGCTCCCTGACTCACTGCGGCACCACAGCCTGGAGGACTGGGGGTCCCCACCATGCTAGCACCCAGAGCCTGAGCTATCCCCGAGCACGCTGGCCTGCATCCATCTGGGGCGGGGGTCCTAATGCTTTGCTAACCTACATTTTGCTGAGGCGCAGGCTCCAGCGTGCTACTTGCTGCAGCGCACACACCATCCCCTGAAACGGGAGGCTGGCCTCGCGAGGAGCTGCGCTGAGATCTTCCCGGCCCTCTCCCTGCTGCAGACAGATCCTTTTCAGGCCTGGAAGCAAGCCAGCCCCAGCCCTGGGGAGGAAGGGGGGGAATGCAGATCCCCCTCCCCAGCAGCTGCAGGGCTTGGGGACCCCCTTGTGACAAGCACTGAGCTGTGGCACCAGTCCCAGGGCAGGGCGGGGGGCTGCGGGAGGCACAAAGCGCCCTCAGGCTCACCTTGACTCTTTCAGCTAGGCTTTACAAGGACTGCTAAATCCTCCAAGCCGCTCTCCCTGGCTTAACCCACCCCCAAGGCAAGGGCTGGGCAAGGCAGCTTTACCAAGGATGTTCTTCCTTGATCCCAGCTCCTTGCTGGCCCCCCTCCACCCTCACCAGCCCAAATGCTGTAGCCTTGCTCAGCCCCCTCAATCCCACCCTTCTCCCCCATCCTCCCTGGCAGCATCACCTCCCATGCCCAAATCCACAGAAGGTTTCTCCAGGGAAAAGGGGAGCCGGGCTGGGCAGACTGGTTCTCACCTTGCGGGACGCAGACACAATGGCTTGGCTCCTCTCTTGTCTGGCAGCGGCCGTGCCTCGATGCAGCTCCTGCCGCAAGCCTTGCTGCTGCTCCTGCTGCCTTCAGTCCCAGAGATTCAGCAGTGCCTGGGTGCAACGCCCTCAGCCTCTCCTCTGCAGACAAAGAGGCGATGCCCGCCTCAGATGCTCAGGGACAGCGTTAGATGCCCTGGCCAAGCACACACCAGGCATGGAGCAGCGGAGCCAGAAGTCAGCCAGGTCACCGCCGGCAGTCCGTCCTCAGCCCTAGCTCGTGGCACGGCTGCAGCAGCCCCCTGGCTGGGCTCTGCCCCTGCTAATCCCCGGCTGGGGTCTCCTCCCCATTCCTCTGCAGAGCGGAGAAGGGCTGGGGCGGCAGGGAGGGGGCTCTCCGTGCCCCTCGGGCCCAGCAGGGTCTAGCAGCCCCCCGGGGGTGGCTGGCCAGCGGTGGCCACGCGCTGGCCCCTCTCCGCCAGGTTTATCCCGCAGCTGAATGTCAGCCCGGCAGGCTGGGCTCTCCAGGCAGGCTCTACTGCCAGGCAGCGCAAAAGCCTCTTAAAGGGACCAGCCCTATTTCCTCCCTGCGGTCGTCTGCTCTTGCGAATCCTGTGCATCTCCAACCCAGGGGCCTGGCGCTCACCACCTCCAGCACATCCAGCCCCCGCTGCAGCCCCAGTGCACCACAGCACAGCTCCCCTGATGAGGCACAGAGCAGGTGATAACAGGCTCCTGGGATGGGACCGCAGAGCAAAGCTGAGTGTGGGCAACACAGACCAGGTGTGGGAGTTGAGAGGGCACCAAGTGTCAGGGCTGCACCTGTCCCACCCTGCACGGCTTCACTCGCAACACGCTCCATCCACAGCCCATCAGCACAGACCTGCTGGCCTTCCACACTCCCACCCTCAGCAGAGCTCGCCTGGCTTCATCCTCACTGTTACTCACACCTCTCACCCACCACAGCGCTTAAACATATGGAAATGAGTGGCACTAACGAGGGTATTAATTAGAAAACCATCTGTCAAGCTGAGGAGAGTCTTCCCCTGCCACAGCCAGGCTGGGGCTGGAATAGATCTCGGGGTAGCAATCCAGGCCCATGCAAGAGCAGAATGGAACCAGCAACTCGAAGAGTTGTCTGTGGGGCAGGGCAGCCTAAGGCCAGGTGCTGGAGGGCACAAGGAGAGGTTTGAAGGGTCTTGGCCACCTCAGGCTCCGCATGAGATCTTGAGCCTTTTCCTCATGGAGTAAAAGTTATGTGGGGCCTGTCCAGTTCACCCTGCTTTCACCATACTTGCTTCCCTCCCCAGGCGCTCACGGTTAGCAGGTCTCAGCCCAGATGCCCTCTGAACAGTGCAGAACAGCCCCTCGCCCTTATGGCCAGGGTGCAAACAGGGCCTGGGAGTGACCTCCCTTGCCACTGAAGTCCCGCTGCTGCTCAGGGCTGGACCAGGACAGAGCCATCCCCTAGCTGGCTGTGCAGCCCCTGGCACGCTGCAGCAACTCACCGTGAGTCCCTTCAAGGTGGAAACCGCACAGGGCTTCAGGTCTGGTGCCTGGGGAGCTCTGGCAGCCAGCACCAGAGGCACATTTGGCATTCACCTGGACCCCAGCTTGGACCTCTCCAGCATGGCCTTGGTGGTAGCTGAGTCCCCACTGTGCATCAGTGTTATGGGACAAGACCAGTGGCAGAAGAAACCTCTCTCAGCTCTGCCACGCGTGCTCGCCTCCAGGAATGGAGCCAGGCATAGATTCTCTCCACATAACTGGAAATCCTGTGTGATTTCCTTTAAGCATATCTTAAATTAGCTGTGGTGCAGCCTGACTCCAATTGCACTGGCCACCCTGTTGCACAGACTCCTGCCCTGTTCCTGCTTCTCCGGGAGAATGAAAACGCTGCCTCTTTCAGCACTGCTTTGGAGGGAGCCAGGGCAGCTCCCCTGGGAGCACGAGACTAGCGTTGAGAGCTGGGTGCTGGACCCAGCCAGTGCCTGAGCCAGCCCAAGCATCACCCCAGAGAGCAGCCAAGGGCCCAAGAGGGAAAGGAGACAGACTGCAGGAAAGGTTGCTTCCTGAAAAAGAGACAGTGCAACAATGGGCAAGGGCAGAACCCGCACTGGCTGGAGACACTCCCCAGCACATCCAGAAAGACCTTGGGGCAGCAAGTCTCAAGGTAACACTTTATTCCTTAGCACAGTTTGCTGCAGACATCTGTTTGCCCTGGCTGGGTGACCCATTCTGCCATGCAGAGGTGGCAGCAAGGAGCACATGGCTGCACACCCCAGCTCTCACACTCCGGCTCAGCCATCCTGGCTGCAGCAGGAGCAGCTGAAGGTACAAGAAATACCCAGCAGGGAAAAGTCACAACCCACTGGGGGGATATGATTAATAAACCTGCAGCACATGGCCCACAGACACCCACTACCTCTCTCACAAATGGAGGCAGACACAGAAGGAAGCAGAGATACCAGCTCCATGGACCCAGATGAAGGAAGCAAATCCCCACCTCGATGAGCATCTTCTGCCTTTGAAGGGCAGCCCTTTAGCAGTGGTGAGGTGGGGCCACTCTCTCCTATCCAGCAGCCTTGCAAGAGATGGAGCTGAAGAAGGAGCCCTGCGATGGAGACGGACTAAGAGAAGGCAGCACCTGTTCAAGGCGGAGGACCCTCTTGGAGCGGAGTTGGATCCTGCAGCTCCGACCAGTTCAGCTTTACCCAGAGGAAGCTTCAAGGGAGGGAGGAACAGCAGATTTTGAGCAGTCTGGCACCCCCAGCTGCTGCAAGAGCTGGGGATCACCCTCCAGCACCAAGGGCAGACCTCTGCCAGGGTGGGCAGCTGCTGGCCAGCACATGTCCACCTCAGCACGGGCACTCACCGCACGGGACATGGCAGTCGCACTCGCAGATGTCACAGCGCTGGAACCAGCGGGCCCAGCCAGACTGCTTGGTGACGCAGGCTGAGATCTTGATGCAGCCGCGGTTGAGGAAGGCTCCCAGGTGAGCATGGCTGCTGCAGGATGAGGAGCACCTCCCAGTAATGTCCCGCTCGTTGATCTCAATCCGGCCTCGCAGGCAGATCCCTGGGGAAACGGGGCCAGAGAATGCCATCAAGAGCTGCCTGCAGCCACCCTCCTTGTAGTCTACCTGCAGCACCCCCTTCCCCCCCACCCCGCGATGCACTGGGGGCTTGAGACCCGTGTGCAACCCTCCTCCGTGTCCAAAGGGGCTGCAAATACCTCCCCGGGACTCCACAGGCACAGCATCCCCCTGGCTCAGAATGTGGTGCAGTGGTACTCACGGAGGCAGGTAGGCTTGGGAGTCCAGCGGCCATCAGACTGGCAGGCGCTGGCTGGGTCGCCCAGGAGCAGGAAGCCGGGCCGGCAGCTGTAGCGCACCACGGAGCCGACCCACCAGTCGTTGCCGTACACCACGGAGTTGAAGTCTGCTTCAGGCCGCCCGCAGTTCACTGCGGAGAGGCAAGTTCCCGTGGAAAGAAGTGCCTCACATTGGCAAGGCAGCACAGCATGGCAGCGATGCTCTCCTGGCACTATTCTCCAGGGGTCCTGAGCGAGGAGCCAGGCTGCCAGGCAGGTGCCATGGGGTCCCTTTGCCACTGTCAAAGACCCCTTACAGCCCAGGGAGCAGCAAGCTCCTAAAGAGGTGCCACATACACACATGGTGCAAAACCTGCCCTGCTCGGCAGGCTGTGACAAGCCCCGCAGCCCTCCCGGGTCCCCTCCTGCCTCCCGCCAGCCCTACCTCGGCAGAATGACTTGTAGCCCAGCCAGCAGCAGCTGCCGTTCCCACACTGACTCCTCTTCAGCTCCTTGTGCTTCCCCTTGCAGCCCCCCAGGCAGATGGGCGCCGTGCCAGACCAGTAGGTATCCAGAACTCCTGGTGCTGCAGGGAGCAAGGCAAAAAGGGGCTGAGAGGGCTCTGCTCCTCTCGCCTGGGGACACCAGGGGCTGAGCACCCCCAGTCCCCCAGAACCTAGCCAATCAGCAGCTCGAGCCCAGCTCCTATGAGCCCCTCCTGCACCCCATTACCTTCCTCCTCAGAGGAGACCAGCAAAGCCAGCAAGGCAAGGAACAGGATGCTCAGCCCCATAGCACATGCACCACCCTCCTCTCTGCCCCACAGCTCATCCCAGGATGCCGTCCCTTGGCTTGCCCATCTCCCGGAGACCCAGGAGTGCTACCCGGCCTGCCCCGGGCAAAACCAACTCGGTTTCCATGCACTCGGGATGGGAGACGCCTTAGGGCATGGGGGAAGGGAGGAGACGTTCCCCTTAATCCGAATACTCTCTCCATCAGATAATCCCTGGCAGATTACCCTTCCCAGAGCCAGTGTTTAAAGGGACAACTCCTGTCAGCCATCCCAGCCTCTTCCCCATTCCCAGCACCTAGCACTCAGGTAGGACCAGAGCACTGCAGCCAGAGGCGCGCCAGGGACAGAGCAGGCACTGCCACGGCTTGGCAGCAGAGCCCCAAGGCCCGTGCATTGGAGAGGGAGCCAAGATGGGAGTGCTGCGAAAGCTTGTCTGGCTGGAGTCCCTTCTCTCGAGGGTATTCTTGGCCCAGCCGTGCCAAGTGCCAGCGAGAAAGCATCCAAGAGGAGTGCAGAAGGCTGAGCAAGGCTGGCTGCATCCTGTGCTGGCAGCCCAGGCTCACTGCATCCTCCTGCTTGCTGCTCCTTGCCCCTGCTGGAGCTGAAGGAGCTGCTCTTGTGCCCCCCACCCCAAGGGCACAGCCACAAGTCACACCCACAGCAGTTGTAATTAGAAAGTGAGCAGATGGCCAGGGGTTTAGCATGAAGCGATTTTCTCCACTAACCTGGCGTCCCAGCAGCTTTTGCTGCACTGCTTGAGAAAGGAAGAGAAGGAAAAAGTCAGCGCCAGGCCCAAGGACAGTGAGGGGCACTGGGGTTGCCTGTCTGCCTCCATCTGGCGTCACCACTTCCGCACCAAGGGCAGCAAAGGCCACAGTCACCCTGCTCACACCCGGGACACCGACTTCATGCTGTCCAAACCACTGCCCAAAGGATGAGCTGCCTCTCTACCCACAAGCCCAGGCTTCTCTTTAGATCCAAAACATGACACAGCAGGCGGCGCAGATTCACACTCTGCAGGAGGCAGTAAAATCAAATGCACACCAGGGAGCAGGCGTGCCTGAGCCAAGCCTGGCCTTCCAGTGCCATCCCTGGGGATATGGGACAACACACTCTCCAAGGCAGAAGGCAGTTGCACCACGTGGCACCACGCAGGATAGCAGAAAGCTCGTGGCAGCTCCACGGTGTCCCTCCCTCACCCTGCAGCTCCTGTGCAGCTTGAACTCATGCTCACCACATGTCCTGGCTGCAGGGATGGGGCTGAGACAGACACCACTCACCAGTTGGTCCAGCAGTCTGGCTTTTATTTGTCGCTCCCAAGTACAAGTTACTTGTTCAGTATCCCAAGCCCCAATGTGGGGAGGAAACCCAGGGAAGAACAAAGCACTGGGAAGCCCCCAAACCCCATGTAAGTGACAGCACCTCCAGCCCTCTCCTCCCACACAGATGAGTGCAGTGCTAAGGGTATCGGCAGTGCAGGCACTAACACGACAGACATCCTGAATGGAAGTGCCAACGAAGGCAGAAGCGGGGCACCCCATCCTGTGGCGAACAAAGTATGGGGGAGAACAGGCCTGAGGGCCACCCACCTCACCTGCTGCATCCACACTTCCCTGCCTGGGGAGATCCTCACTGAGGACCCGACAACTTGACTGCATGGCAGCAGGGACCACATTGCCAGCAAGTAAACAGGCAGAAAAGGCCCAGGCCAGACAAAGACAGAACCTCCTGAAGAAGCAGGAGAGGTTTGCCTTTAATCCTCAAATCCTTGGCTCTCTTTCCAGCTCCAGTCTGTTGTCTGACAGACAGCACCAGCCCTTCCCACCTCTCCACACTGACCAGAACCAGGAGCCACCAAGACTGGAACAACTGAGAGAGAAGCTAGCCAGCCCCATGCGGGAGGAGACCTGCCCTCTCCCCCAGCACATCCCACAGCAGCCCGTTTTCCATGTGCAGGGAGGCACGTGAGCTCCTCACACAATCTGGATGCCCAACTCCTCAGCTGTCTTCTGCAGGCGATCCATGACATTCTCCTCCAGCTCCACGGCCGGCCCGCCAGGCAATGCTGCCCGCTCCTCAGAGGATGCGCCAGCCATGACATAATACACAGTCTCACTCTCCCCGTGCTCGTTGGTCCGGTTCACTACACGGATGATGGGGTTGGCTGGGGCACTGGGTTCTTGCTCCAAGGACAGTGCTGCTCCTGGGAAGGCACTTGGCCCTGTTGGCTCAGGGTTGCCAGCCGAGTAAGCTGCAGGTTGCCACGAGGCTGCTTGTGGCTCAGCGTTGCTGCTCCCCACCGGCGGAGCCCCTGCTGGCGCCTCCAGAACGACGGCCTGAAGGTTGCCTTCACCCTCAGAGAGCACCACGCACTCAGCTGAATTTTCCAGGGCCTCTGCCTGCTTCTCACGGTCCTTCAGCAACTGCTCCGTCAGCTCCACGCTCTCGTAGCGCACCAGTTGCAGCCTCATGTAGCCGTCTTCATGTTCCTTGTACCTGAGCGGAGACAGGCAGGGTGACGGACCAAGTCACACTGCAGTCCCTTCCCCAGAGAAGTTCCCAAATGCAGCTGCTGCAATGGCACTACTGTCCATGTCCCCGATCTGACCCACTGCAGGAACTCCCACTCAGCACTACTCCATGGATCAGGGTCTGAACCTACTGAACAGGTGCTGCCAAGTGTTTCCCTGCCCCAGAAAATGGGTCCCAATAACATCGCAGGCAAACACCAGACCCCATTGCTGCCAGATCTCTGCTGGCTTCAGTAAAAAGCAGGAAGCAGCAGCAGCTGCTTGCACAAGAGAGGAGGTAGTGAGGAGCTGAGGGCGGGCAATACCTGAAGCGAGGATGCCCTGAGGGCCATTTGAATTGATGTTTCTTCCTGAGGTGCACAGTGAGATTATTCCCACGCGTGAAGCACTTGTCGCAGACATGGCACTTATACCGGGGCTCCGAGTCACCCTGGAGAGCAGAGAGCGCAACATGAGTGCCCTGCAAGCCTCATCAGAGCACCTGGCATCCACCTGCACGTGCAGAGGGAGGAAAATGGTTCTCTGGGAAGACTGACATAACATATCACTGCAGCAGGAAGAGAGGAAAGCAACCTGGCCTCACACTGCTATAGCCCCATCTTAGGGCACTTCACAAGGCTTCAGCTTTTTTCCTCATGCTTCTGTACAGCACGTCACAGCTAGTGTTTCTCAGCTTTATTGGGAACAAATGCACCCCTCTGCTCCCTTCCCACCTCATGGACTTTCCGGTAGTGCAGTTTGATGGAGCAGAGGGAACGTGCGGTGAAGCTGCAGGCCTCGAACTCACAGCGATAAGCTGGCTCTTTGCTGTGCGTGTCCAGATGTTTCCTCAAATCAATGAGATTCTTGCAACTAAAAGGAAACAAAAAGGCAACAAAGCTGATAATTGTGTGTCCTGTAGACACAAACAGGCCTCTGGGCCCTTCTCTGCCACGAGTCAGGAACGCGGCAAGCCCTGGTCCTCACCTGTACTCACAGTAGTCGCACTTGAACGGCCGCTCCTCGCTGTGCCGGAAACGAATGTGATTGCGCAGGGAGGAGGGCAACGGGCAGGTCATGTCGCACAGAGGGCACTTGTAATGGTTCACTGCTCAGGGGAAACAACGGGGAAACGTCACTGTGGAGCAGGGCAGAACACACACAGCCTCTGCTGCAGGAAGGAGCCTTCACTCACCATGGTTCCTCATGTGGTCACGGAGCAGCCTCTCTGTGGCAAACCTCTTGGAGCAGTGAGAACACTGAAACCTCTGCTCTGCAGCATCGAGCGAGAAGAGGGCAGGGTCAGCGAGAAGCAAGAACAACAACACAAAGAGCAACAAATGGAACTCGGAGTGGAGCTAGGAACGCTTCCCTCCTATTAGAGGCAGCAGACACTAACTGCAAAGCCAAAACATAAAACCACCTTTGAGGACCAATCTATCCTCTGTGCTGCAAGCACAGCACGCTTACCTTGCGCAGAGCGCAAGAGAACCCAGCAAGACTGCTTACCACCCACCCCTCGCCATGCCCACAGGAGCTTACGGTCCAGCGCAGTCTGACGGCGGATGTGGTCAAAGAACTTGGTATTGTTGGCAAACATCCCCCCGCACGTGGGACAGGCCACCACCTTCTCCTGCGTGTGGCTGCGCAGGTGCTCCCGCAGCTTGCAGCGCCCCTTGAAGGCGCAGTCGCAGTCTGCACACAAGCAACAAGGCCACTGTTAAGATCATTCCTAAGGGATGCAGCAAAGCAACTCACTCCAACAGGCAGAGGGGAGTCTTGTAGCCCACAGCCTGACTGAGGCTACTTGTTTGGCCACACAAGGATCAGCTCTGCTCCAAAAAAAGCCCTTGCAGCACAGATGCAGCACCATGAGGCCACCAGGCTAAAACTTGCACAGGTCCCCTCATCCCCCAGGCAGCTAAGACAAACACAAAGCTGCTGTGCACAGAGAAGGGAGCAATTATTCTAGTAAGTAAGTCACAGCCTTTTCTCCTAGGTACAAATTAACTAGGAATGGGAAGTTTTATATAAAATAATCCACTGGAGCTCCTGAAGGAAGTTCTACAGGAGTATTTCACTGTCAGAACCACACACATGCTCTTGAACTCAGAGATGCTCTCCGAGACCCTGGCCGAGCAAGGAAGGCAGAGCTTTTCTGGACGACCTTTGCAGCCCAGCCCTGTGCAGAGCTCTCCAGAGAAGCCTTGCCTGCTTCCACTGACCTCTCCAGCCACACAGGACCACGTGGTTCTCCTTTCCTGCTGCCTTGTACTCGGAACAGAAACTGTGGTCTTCCACATGCCGGTAGAACCACTCAGGATTATCGAATGACCTCTGTGGGGACATAGGGAACAGGGTGAAGCATGAACATGAATAGAGGAGATGTTGTCCTGCAGACACAAGCACAGCAAGCAGAAGGCAGCTCTCCTCGCCTTGGTTTCCATGCCACAGACAACGCTTGGGAAGCGGAGCTGGTTCCCAGGCTCTCACCTCACAGTACTCCCATAGACACAGGAAGTTCTCCTGGATCTCGGGGATGATGTTGCGGCTCTGGAAATCCAGCTGGCAATGGCTCACGTCTGACTGGCTCTGCAAGGCCCGGAGCCCCCACTGCTTCAGCTTGGTGTGGTAGCAGTGGAAATAGACGTGGCGGACAAGGTCGGCTGGGCTCTCCGGCGAGCAGAAGCCACATTCCTGCCACAGGCACGTGTATTCCTCTGCAGCCAAAACAGGAAACACCCAGAGTGCTAGAGGATGAAGGCAAGGCTCCCAGATGAAGCTCAGAGCCCTGGAGGCTGAGAAACCTACACACGTTTCTCCATCAGCCTCTCGCAGTGCAACAGTTTCCCGACGGAAAGGCCCATTTTCCCACACGGACGTGCTCGCAGAGGAACGCGGGTGCTCGAGGCGCTCCTTACCGAGCGGGTCCGCGTCGCTGCGGGCCTCGCCGGGCAGGTGCTGCCGCAGGTGCAGCGCCACATGCTCGCAGAACTCCTCCATGCGCGAGGCCACGAAGGCGCAGAGCCCCCACTCGCACTGCAGCGCCAGCGCCTCCCGCCCGCCGCCCTTGCCGGCCGCCATGGCGGCTCCCGGAACGGCCCGGCCGCCGCGGGGAGGCCGCGGGGCGCTCGCGGCGGCGGCGCTGGGGACGCGGCGGAGACGGGGCCGGGGCGCGGCCAGGGACGGCCCCGCAGCCCCCAGCGCGGGGTCGCGGCTGCCCCGCACGGGCCACCGAGCCCCGCCGAGCGCTTTTCCGCCAGGGGGCGCCCGGACGCAACGGACCGCGACCCTGCGCCGACCAATAGCGGCCGCCTGCGCCCGCGGCCGCCAGCCAATCGCCGTGCGGCAGGCCGCCCCGCGGGTGCAGCGGCTGCGTGGGCCGCTGTGGAAGCAGGAACCCGGCGCGCAAAGGTTCCGGGGTGTTTTCCTCCCCACCCCCACTTCCACGTGCAGCCTGTTCGATAAACGCGACGCTTGAGCTCTGGCCCCCACGTGTGCCCCCTGCCCCCCACGTGTGCCCCACGACCCCCGGGTGCAGCCCTGCGCCTGTGCTGCCCGCCCGGCCTCCCACATGCACCAGCACGTGCCCCAGCCAACCGCAATCCCCATCCCGCAGGCGCCAGGTGGCTGGGCTGCCTGTGGGACTGACTCGCGCGGTGCCGTGTAACGCCAGGCCTGGCAGATGGGATCCGCGTTCAGCAGGTCCTCACGTTCCACCCAACACCCAGCTTTCACTGCTATGGAGCATAGAGCCCAGGAAAGCAGCTCTCCATCACTATTCCCATGTGTTTCTAGCACATTTGCTCATTTCTCAGCTCTGGGGCGAACACTGCGGCTATTTGTTGTGCAGACAAGCAGCTCTTCACGCTGTGGGAGGTTACACACAGCTGGGTACCCTGATCAGCAACAATACAAGCCCCATTCCTATCCCTCGCTATTGTGGTTCCTGCTGGCAGATAATGTGAGGCTTTTTCTTCTTTTTACTCCATCAAAAGGACAGGTTGAAATGATGGTTTAAACTAAGCAAATATACACTGAATATTGCATCTGCTATTCCAGGCTTTTGTGCAAAATAGAGGCATAATTCTCAGTGAAGTTTGCTTTGGCAGCATGCTAAAATGAAGTGAGGTTGTTTAGAACGTGTCATAGAGCGTGCCTTGTCTACACACAATTGCTTCTCTGATTCCTGTTGCATGCCCCAACTCTACCCACTGAGATGAATGGAAGGTACTTGCCCAAATCCACCAAACTATAGAGAAAAGCTGGACCTGAGGCTTCTCTAACAGAAAACACAAGATAAGAGATGGGCATCGTCTAAAAGAAGGCAGGCTGAGTTTTTATTTCATCTCCATTTAATTCTTTTCCGCAGGATTAGCTGCTGTTTTTAATGCTGTTGTTCTGTAGTGAAGACACCTGGCCTGGGTGGACAGTGCTACAGCTGTGCCAGGGGACAGAGCTTGCCCAGAGCTTGTGTATCTTGGGTATCCCAACCTAAGCAAACGTATGTCCATCCCAGGAGACAAACCCAGGTGGGAAGCCTGCCAGAAGGCAGGTGGCTTGCAATGCAAAACCAGCCCTTTTCTGCTGTGACCTTACAGCTGCCTGCCACCTCCTGCCATTTCTAGGACCAATCTGCAAAGTCCGGGAAAGCTGCCAATACCACGCGGGGTGCCAATAATGGACTGGCCACAACAAGACCTGTGCCTGTGGAGCAAGTGTGTAAGGGGCCACAGACCCTGCATGTAGCAGTTATATTTTCCATCAGCTTTCCGTGTGGTGACCTCTCGATAACAAGCTCTGTGTCTGAGCAGCCAGAATACCCACAGCTCTGCATTGAGTATATAGACAATTCTTATCTATGACATTTCAGTTTTGTCTTCCTTACTTCCCATGACAGCCTGACCAGATGCAGCCTTTTCATCAGCTGCCCCTCTTAATTAATATTTCTTCTGAAGGGGGGGAAAAAAAAAAAAAGCTTAAAAACCCAATAGTCTTCCCCAGGAAGGCATTGCAAATAACACGTGACATTCATCACTGGGCCCATGGAATGGAAAATGCTTGGCATTGCAAAGAACAGCTCCCCCCAGACAGGCAATGGGCTCCACAAGTAGAAAATTATTTAATTATGAGCAATGTATTCGTCCCAGTTTTGTTGTGCTCATATAAGATGAGCACAGTGTTCCTGGGTACTGCTCTGCATGCACACAAAACACCACAGAAATTGTCTGTCCCAACCTATTCCTGGACTGTTTTGGAGGAAAAGACTCCATTACACTTAAGGCCTGCCATGCGGATCTTCAGCAGTGCTGGGCTGCCTTATGCTTACAGGTAAGAAGATTCTCTTGTTCCAAGCCTCATTCTCCACCCAGGATCCTCTCTCCTCTAAGGAGATAGGTCATGCCTGCAGGACTTAGCAGCTTCTCATTTTAACCAGAGGTTTTTCCATCAACAAACCTCATCTCAGTTTTCACCCATGACATGTCACCTCAGACAAGAAAAAGACCCTTTGAGGCCGATCCACACTGACCATGCAAATGGCAGTGAAACGCACATGGAGCAATTTGCATTTAAGCAAATTCTAAACAAGCTATTGTGGAGACATCACTAAATTGGAGAAAACATATTTCCATTGGACTCAGCTGGATATCAGAGGAGAATGAGCACTGACTTCACAGTGCTCTGGGAAGTTCATGACAGACCTTCTCCAAACTCCTGCAGATCTTGAGAGCTGGGATTAGTCAGCAGTGGCCAGAATGGAAACTGGTGAGTCCCAGCACCTTGACTTTCCAACATATTAAGATGCATCTTAATGCAAATATTTATTAATGGTAGAATGAAACTGGGGAAAGAATGCACCGTGTTATCTGTGGGCTCACATAAAATCAATTCAGGGAGTAGAATTGTCAGGGTATCTTTAATATCCCAGTATTTTAATACTATCTTTGTTAGCGTATCCAGGATTCTTTAAACAGAATTCATATTCTGTCACGGTGTAATATTTTTCTGAAAGAGGGCTAACCCAAGATGATGAAATATGATTCAATTTGCTCAAAAATAAAAATATGTGAAAATATATCAACTAGCATTTCCTTCCTTGATGCTGCCAATAGCAGGCTTTTTTGTTGTTTTAATAGCTCAGAGTCAGATCCTGCAGAATGACTCACATAAGCCAACAGGGTTACTTACAGGATGCCAGAATACTTAGCTAAGCAAGAGTCAGTGCTTATCTTGCTTACTTACAAGGATTTGAGCCCAGGCATGTATCCACAGGCATACAAGCAAAGTATCTTCAACGGTACAGTATCCATGTGTAAAAGCAAAGACATGTGGACATTTTTGTCTGATGCTTCAGACAGTAATAAGGATGATCGAAAAACTGTACTGGAGAAGCCCAGAGCATCGGATGCTTGCTAGGAGAAATGATCCCAAAGGAGCAAGGTCAGTTAATACAAGAGGTTGTAGCATTGGGGAATATCAGAACATGGAAAAGCAGCAGAGCACACAGACAGAGTCTTCTTCTCTCAGAGAGATCATATCCATTCCCGGATGCATACTGGCTTACCCTGAAATACTGGCTGCTCTGAATACATACTCATTGTCCACTTTTATTTTGACTGCTTCAGTCATAAGCTCTGGGGCAGTGAGCGTCTCTTTCAAACTGTGGCCCACCAGAAGATATTTGGGGTAGCTCCACGCCAGCACCAAGTCTTTGCATTGTGTATGCCCTTTCTAAACCTGTCCGGTGTACGTGCACCTGGGAACACAATGCCACGGGAACGTAAATGATGAATGGAATCAAATGCCACATCCTGAAAAGCAGAAGGGCAAAATGATAAATCACAGCCTTACAGATCAAGCACTTCAGCTGTGGTTTAGCTGCTTGCATTCCCTCAGGAGAACACGGCTTCTTATTTTCTAAAGGATTGGCTTCAAAGTTGAGTTCTTGTCTTTACATTTCAGTAATACCCCTTCTGGACGCTCCTCCCTGGCTCCACAGGTGTGAGCTCTCTACAGACACAGCCTGTTAGGCAGGATAAAAAGTTTCTCCTGGTATTGTATGCTGTTCCCGTCTGCTCTTACTCATGCCAAAACACCTGTACACCTGTCGGATCCCAGAGATTTACCCAGGCAGGGGAAGGGGACAGATGCCTAGCCCCAAAAGACACACAGACATGATGTACATACAGGTTTTGCTGGCTTTCAGGTAGGTCGAGAAAACAGAGACCGAACTGCCATTGGCATCTGGAATGTCCAAGACACAGCACCCCTCTTTGTGCCTCTTGGGCTTTCTCTCTCCTTGCTAAAACCACAGAGCTCCCAGGAACCTGTCTGTACTTGTTGTGGATACACAGCAGCCAACTCCTTTGCTTTTCCTGATCACTGCCCAGGCCGGTTCACGCCTCCTTCTTTGGGAGCCACTCTGGCCATCTAGAGCTTTTCTACCTTTGCTCCACAGAGATCAAATCTGTCTCAGCTCACAGAGTGATGTGCTGGACACTGGCAGCTCCACAAAAGAGGCAACAAGGAGCTAAACTGCAGGGATACTGCTGGAAGCGATAGGGGCCACAGGGTTAAATCCACCTTTGCTGACCCAAAGGGGAAATGTAAGACGCCTCTGAGCCCTCTTTGACAAAACAAAAGCCAAAACCATCATGCAGCCTTGTCTATCACAGAGGGAATTGCATGAAAAGCATCAGGCAGCAGCCAGTGCTGAACTACAGGGGAGGCCCCATGGGGCCCTTGTCATCTGCAGATGAGCCCTAAGTGACAGTTTAGCAGGAATATTAACAGACAGACCAATGTGTTTCTTTCTTATGTTAGTACACAGAGCTGGTGAAAGTGCTTCTTCCTTAAAAACATTTTCCACCCCCCCTATGTTTTGGCTTATCTCCTCTAATGCCTATTTCATTCCCTTAGTCCCCCCAGATTTTGGTAAACGAGTGTACCAAGGAGTACGAGTGAAACACACAGTCAAAGATCTGCTCGCCGAGAAACGATCCAGGCAGATCAGTGGCTCCCACTGCAGCGTAAGTCTGTTGCTTTACTGGAAAAGTTGTTCGTTGCAATCTGTAGTTAAAGAACATCTTTGCTGAGTTCAGGGTGCTGCCAACATTGACAGGGAAAAAGCATGAGTATTCTAAGACTAGTTTCTTCCTCACAGATCACAGAGAGCTCCTTGACTTTTCACATCATTGAGCCTTTCAGGGATTAAAGTCCTGAGAATTACAATTCTCAAATAACAGCTTTAGCAAATCAGTAATGTTAAATTGCCCATTCCCTTCACAATCCATGCATGACACCTTTCCGAGTCAGCTTCCTTTACTGCTAGCAACATTTGAACAACTCAGTGCCATAAAAATAGATGTTTTTCCCTGAATGTTGCACTCCTTCCAGCTCCTCTCTGGCATACCAGAGTGCCAGGGGATATGCAGTAATGTTATGCTCTGGAAAGACGCCAAGCATCAGTTTGTAAGAGTTGCTTTTTTCTAAAGTGATTCCATAGCAACAAAAAATATAAGTCAAATTATGCTACACTACATTGCATCTCGTGAAGTACCAGCCAGGCACAGGCACCTGAGAAGTGCTGCTGTCCCCAGAACAGGGGACAACACTGAAGGTGCCAGCACAAAGCAGCCAGTGGCAATGTAAGCTGTTCCCAGTGGGCTCTGAAGACTCACCTTTGCCAAACAGGAGCACTTGGCTTCCTGGCTGATTGGGAGCAACGGGGCCAATGACAGATGAGGAGATGCGATGAAGCTGATGAAATCGTGCCCTGGAAGGAAAGAGACTGAGGAGCAGAGACCTGAACTACCAGCAGTAGGAGACATGATAGGAAATTTGATGCTCTTTTGCCCCCAAGCTATTTGCCTCAGGTTTTTTTGCCTTCAGCAAAACAAATGAACAAATCTGAAAGGGACTTGCAACTATTTTTTTCTCACAGTTACTTTCACACATTAGCTTTGTGTACCCAAAAGAGTGGAAAAATAGCATAGACATTGCTGAACTAAACAAGATCAGGCCATGGATCTGTTCACAACCTGCCACTGATGCAGATAGGCAGGAGACCACTTGAGCTAGGAGGGGCACTACAAGATGCCACCCAGCAGCACTTTGGGCATACTGCTTTGGGAAGCAGTGAGAGGCAGCTGCTCTCTTTGCACTGACCGGGGAAAAAAAAAAAAAAAAAAAGGAAACAGATGCTGGTTAAGGATTACCGTAGGTTACCAGCTTTCTTTTTGGAGGTGGCAGTTTTTTTGTTCAGTGCTGCCATGGCTGCAATCAAAAGCCCTAGGGACTGTAAAATGCTTGCTGCTTGCTTTATTGCCCTTTACTTTGCGTTCCAAAGCTTAGCAGTTATGTGTCTATCTAATGCAAAATCAGCCCAATGGCTAATTCCTTACGATAGACTAAAAATTATAGTGCAGGGCAAACATCCGTATTTGCTTGGACACGTGAAAAGAGCAGCTGTAAGGGCAGCTCTGTTTATCCAACACATAATATAATCCAGAATCAAAGCAAATGGCAGACAACTGAACACCACATTGTATATTTATGATGCAGTGTAATTCAGCTACATCTTTGTTTGAACGTGATATTTGCTCCAAAATCAGTTATCCTTCCCTGCGCAAGGGGAGGTCTGCAGAGCAGATTGGTGCTGCTGAAGAAAGGCTCACCTGTCACGGGTGAGCTGATGGGCCCTTGATTGCAGCAGCAGAACAGCAACAGCTTTTGCAGGTGCTACTTTTATTACCTCGACTGCTGTACTGCATTTTGGATCCAAAGTGGAGATATGCCAATGCATGGTCAAACAGCAGAGCATGTTGTGTCCTCAAGTGATGCTACACAGACACACTGATGTGTTGCAGAAGATCCAGCTCCCCCAGTCCCACAGCACTGAAAGGAAGTAATGCAGGGAGGAAATGGACTAATGGGTTTAAATTGAGCAAAGCCATTCACTGTCTGATAAGCAGCCAGGAGGCAAATGAAATGTAGGTCCCCATATGTGGTTGCTTGCTCTGATGAAGGCCAGGTTTAGGCAGGCAGAATCCAGTTTGCTGGCTCCCTTTCTCCTCAGACACAGTATTTGGGTACCAGACTGCTTCCTGGTGGGGTATTGAGGCTCTGGAGTCTAAATACTGGAGCACAGGACTGCTTTCTGAAGCTGTGCCATTCCTTTGGGTCAAAGAAACTCTTCTGCAGTGATGGCAGACAGAAACCATCAGCAGGACACGATGGCCATGAGCAGACAGAGGTGATGGTGGGACAAGCCCCAGAGCAGGAAAAGGGATTGCTTAGATAAGCTACATGCCCAGAGAGGGGTGTCTGCCCAGGCCAGATTTGCATAGGGAGGCTGTAGCTTTGCTGGGCATCATGTGTTACCGGCTACGATCCTCTGCACCTGAAACAGCCCAGCTGGAGACATGTGCAGGCTCCATGCCCGACCCCACGGGGTGAACACGCATCTGCCACAAGCCGAAGGGCTCCTTCCTGACAGCCCCTGCGGCTCCTGCAGCCTGTGTGACCTGCGTGGTCTCGGTGCTCATTTTCATGGCAGAGCTGGGAGCAGCTGCAAGCCTTCCTCAGCAGTAAAAGGAAGTCTTAGCACTGGCAAATTTAATTCAAATCCAAACCGCTGAATTTGGTTGCTTGCTATGGCAGGAACCTCCTGTTTGCACTATGCAAACTGGAAATAGCCTGCCACCATCACTGGCCAGGGCAATAGCACAGCTGAAATGAATTCAGCCACAGGCTCCTGGATTTCTGCTTTCTGGGCTTGGAGTTGCAGAGACAGAGCTCAGTGAAAAACCACATAGAGCTGCCTTTGCACAGTGGCTTGGGTGGGATTAGCCCCCTCGAGTATAGAGGTCACTCGAGGTTAGTTCTCCTTGTCCAGGGAGCAAGAGGAGATTGTTATTATCAGTAGGGCTGTACAGATGGGAGCTAGAAACAACTTCCTTCCAAGCACAGCTCACTCTTTCTGCTGGCAGGGTGAGCCAAGTGGCTGTGGGCGCCAAACACAGTGTGGGAGGGCTGGGGTTGAAAATGGGCAGTACAGAATGAGACTGAATTTTAACCAGCCAAATACTTAGGTACCTCCTTCCTGAGACCTGTTTCTCACTGGCACCAAAATGACTGTTCAACATGATGAGCCCCTGCAGCGCATGAGAAAGAAGCCGGTTATCTTGATATTTGTACTGTTATCAGTTCTATCCAGGACCTTTGAAATCTCTTCTTAGTCTACATGTGCTCATACCTTAGATGCCCCAGGCTTGAAATCTTGCAGGTAATCTCTTCATAGTGATAGCACCAGTACTCAAATACTGCATCTGAATTAGGCCAACACCTTCCCAAACTATGTACTTAGGGAGCTAGATTATTTTTAAAAAGACATTTTTCAATGTGCCTTTATCTTTTTGCAGGGCAGCACCAACATGCCGCAGTCGCCATTTGTCCAAATACCAGGTGAGGCTTTCCTCCAGTGAGAAATACCTTACGTGTAGGTTAGGTAGTCGATACCACTCCTGTCTCTCATTCTGCAAAGAGCACCTGGCTCAAAGTGAGTGAAGGAGCACAGTGACAGGCCATCCATGGCAGAGAATCCCAGAGAAAAATCTCTGTAAGAGACAGCACAGAAGCAATGATAATAAAGCAAGGCCCCTGTAGTCTGGCATAAAATTCCCTGAAAAAGGGAGAGAAAATTCAAATTGCTCCAAGGGCTCTGCTTCGTGCTCGCGGAGGTGCCCACAACACCGCGGCTCCCCACATGGTTTTCCCATAGCCATCTCTCTTTTCCCCACCACTGCCACAGGCTCGCCCACCATGACTGGTTACTACGGCGTCAGGAGGTCCTTCACGGCCGAGCTGGATTTCCACAATACAAAGCAGTTTGCCAGTGATGTCTGCTCACCCTCTCCAGGATCCAAGCCGCTCTCGTGTGATTCCTCTGCCGCCCAGGGCTACTCAGCACTCCTGGATCCGTACCTCCCTGAGCAATACGGGGATCACTCCCGCACTGCTCCCTTCACATCTGGTACCAGCTCCTTCTTCAGTCCTTCCTCGCTGCCCCCTCTCCTGCCATCCTTCCCTAGTGACACGGCACATATCCTACTTGTGAGTGAGTCTCTGGTTCTCAGTCAGCAGTTAAACATCATCCAGTTTAAAGCCACGATTAGGATGGGGAGGGGGGCCATGTGGAGGAAGGTGGCTGTGGCAGGATGTAACCATGGCAGACCACAGGACAAACAGTTAAGTATTTCCCTTTTTGTTCCCAGTACTTGCCCGCTCCTTCCTGGTGGAGACCAGCTCTGAAGTTAGCAGCCTTCCAAACCCAGCTGGTCTGAGTGCCCCAGCGCAGAGCTCCCAGGCTCTGCAGGAGCAGGGCTGGTCAGCCTGACTGGAAACCTGTTCCAGTCCTTACCCACCATTAACACTGGGGTTGTTTCCTTTAAACACTTCTGGCATCTTCTAGTATTGTCAGCAGAAACCCTTGTGCTTGCGGCAAGACTCTGGGGAGACCTTGGCTTGGTGAATCCTGAAGCTAGAGCTAGGCAGGCCACTATGTGCAGGACGAACCTTCATCCTCAAAGGTTTCTCTCGCCTTCTTCCTCCCTTCACTGCAGAGAGAGCCCTGGGAACAGACCTCTCCAGACAGCCTGGGCCAGCCTGATGGCCCATGCTCAGACTCCCTCCAAACGCTGCCTGCTGCCGCCGGCTGCCTTTCCTCCCACGAGATGGGCAGCGCTTCCCCATACAGAGGCTCAGCCTGGGTCCCAGCCGTGGCCGGAGCCCAGCCATACCCGCTGCATCCTCTGGAAGAGGTGCACTACTCCTCCAGCTATGCCACCACCTCGCCCTACTCATTCTCACCGTTCATGACTGTGGCAAATGAGCTCACTGCCAGGATGAGCCATCTCTCCCCCGAGCTGTCCTCAGATGCGCCAGCCCTCCATGATACCACGTCCTGGGCGAAGGAGGATGGAGGTCCCCTCTGGGGTGCATACGATGGCCGGAGAACTTACTGATGGCAGACAGGAGCTGGAGGAAAGGAAAAAAACATGGACCTGTATTGAAGCCAAAGCTACTTATATGCTATTTCCCAACAGCTGCTCTTAGGAGTGACTTCTAGTGCCTTGCAAGGCTCATTGCTCACATCCCCACTGCACTGCAGGTAAAATACAGAGCTTGAAAGACACCTGCACATTATTATCCCTATTCTGCAAATCACCCCTGCCCTGAAGGAAACATACAGTGGCCATTCACCGCCCGCCCTTATAAGCCCCAAAGACAACTCAGGGGACGCAACAAAAAGCTGCACACCTGTGTGGCTCCCGGCAAAACACCCCCAGGCCCCTGCTGAGAGCACGAGGAGCACCTGTGGGAGCTGCAAGGAGTAGCAGCTCAGGTGTGCGGTCCTGCTACCAGCCCTGACACATGGGCAGATGCCACCTGGCCAGCACAGCCCTGCAGGACCCACAGCCACTAGAGGTAGCTCTGCGCGCTCTACTACACACACACACACACACACATTCACACACATGCCTGTGCACACAGCCTCGAGCAGCGCGAGTCCCAGGCAAGGCTGCTTTTCACCAGTCTCATCCCACCACCCGCAGAAGGAGCAGCAAAAGTCTCCCTTGGACAATGCCAAAGGGAAGTGCCCAACAGGCCAGGCTATGCTTTTCTATCCTCCCACTCTTCCATAGTGGGATCACCTAGCCCCTTATTCCTGCAACCTGCCTGCACCCTGGTGCATGCTCAGCAGCCCTGTCGGACCCTTGATCAGGCACCTAACATGGCCTGGCTGTTCAGCTGTATCTTCTCAGGCTCTGCACAGCCCCTGCTTCCACGCTGAGGCCGTGCACCCCACACACAGCCCCTTTGCAAAGCAAGGGTGAGGCTGCGGGTTCTCTCTGTCCAGAGGCTCACAGAAACGATTCTCCCAGCCAGAGGATCGCAAAGCCCACAACTGGAAGGAGGGTGGGTGGATGGACGGCTGAAGGGCCGAGGGAGGAAGATGGCATCGAGGTAGCCTGCCTTTAGGTGGCACTGTGCACCCAGGCAGCGCTGCCTCGTTAGCCCGCAGATGTGCAGGGTCACAACCGAAGGGGCAGATTTCCGCGTCCGCCACAAAAAGACATCAGCCTCATGGCCCTGCCCAGCCCCTGGGTTTCACGCGCTTCGTGGATGCAAACTCCCCGGGAGTCTCCGGCGCGGGCAGAGCCCCCAGCCCCAGCTGGTCCAAAGCGCCTCTCTCCAGTCGCAGCCTGTGGCTCGCGCTCCTCCTGCCGCTTCCTGATTCCCCAGCCTTGTCCAGACCTGTTCAGCAACGCAGCCCCCCCTGCCCCCACCCCGCGCCTTTGTCTGTCCAAAATCCCACCTCCACCCCAGCGGTCGCACCTTTCCACTCACCAGTCTGGCCCTGGAGCGGCAAGGAAAGCTTGGCTGGCGAAAGAGGCAGGAGCCAGGGCTCCTCTACACCGTTGCTAAGTGCCTGTGAAGCCCAGCTGCCTCCTGCCTTCATCCTGGAGCCTCCTGGGCTCCTCCGAGCAAGCAGGGGACATGTGCATGCCGGGGTCGCAGCCACCCAACCCACGTGGTCCAGGGTGATGCAGCCCTTGCCACTGGTCCTGGAGTGCCTGGCGGGCAGGCAGGTCCCACTGCTCCAGTGCTCTGTACCCATAGCCTTCCTGCACACCACAATTATCCAATATCTCGAGGGTAAATCAATTCTGCAGCTGACACAGTAGCAAAGCAACCCCTGACTCAACAGTACCTCCCCATGGCCAGGGTTCCAGGCTCACTCTGGCTGCATCCCTGTCCAGCACCGAGGCAGGAGCAGGCCTGAAAGATTTTGAGCTCTTTTCAAAGCATCTGATCTGCTCGCTGTCTCCCGGCTCCGAGAGCCTGGAAGTGCTCCAAAACACAGGACACACAGGGACTTTTGAGTTTCCTTAGTGATCACAAATCAGGCATGACTGGAGCACAGTAACATGCACGCTCTGCTCACCGGCCTCTGGTTACAGAGCTAAACATTAGCCCAGATCTCTGGACACCCTACACAGAGCTCACAGCGCTGTGGGCTCCATCCTCCTGCCCGGATGCTTCAGCAGGCAGACCCTCCTGCACAGCATCGCTTCCATTGGCTGCACTGCCAGCCAGGAAAGGACAGGGAAAGGGCTCCTTGCCAGCAGAGCCTGGGCAAAGCTCCTCTGCAGAGCTGCCCTACACAAGACTCGGCCTACCAGGGGAACTAAGGCACCTTTCAGCATGGAGGGATGACTGCTGAGACCACTCCTGACAGAAATCAAGTGTATTTGCTCAGTCTAGAGAAAAGGAAAATATTCTGCCTGCAACAAGAGCCACAGTGAACTGCTGGTAGATTATTAACAGCCTGGCCTGAGATCTGTTTCAGCTCCATGCATGGCAGAGACAGCAGACCCCAGGGAAAAGCTTACAAAATGCATATTATATAATGATGTAGGGGTGTCTAAGAAAACCACCCAACCATGCACTGAAGCCCCATTGACCTGAGCGCACAGGGCAGGCTAATGCTGAGGCATATAAGCTGAGAGGGGCCACTTCATGGAGAGTGAATAAACAACCTGAATTAAGAGAAAATACAGGTAAACCCCAACATAAAGCCAGCACCTGAGGAGAAAGAAGGGATTACTGGGCCAAGAAATGGAGTTTGGGCAGCCTCGGCCTCCCCAGGGCCCAGGGCAGCCGCTCTGCTATACCACACCCGCTCACTGCCATTTTGCTCCAAAAATCTTGAAAATTCCCCTTAAACTGTGAAAAAATCTGCAAAAAGCCACTCAGTTCCTTGCAGAAGCCTCTTTGCAAGCAGCAAATGAAATATGAGAGGGCTGGAGTGCAGCCTGTGCTTGTGAAGTGAAAATACTGAGCAGGTTCAGAGGTGTCTGCTGCATTTGGGGGAAGATGGCTAAAACCCCAAAAATGTCCCAAAATCAGAGGGTGGTGCCACCAGCCCTGCCAAATCTTATTCCCCCAGACCCTCTGCTAGATGGGGATGTGCTCCGTTTCACAAAAAGATAGCCCATTTTGCAGAGCCTTTGAATATTCAAATTGAAAGTATCGCGCAATCATTGATTGTCAAATCATTGGTTTCTAGAGGTTTTAAATACTTGGCATTAGGAGAGAAAAACTCAAACTTATACCCGTAGGTATAAAACAATATTATTGCCGGGCTCCAGCGGGCAGCGCCAGCCGGCGAGCGGGTGCCCGGTGCCCCCCGCTGCGCAGCCCGCCGCCTCGCGCCCCTTGCCCGGCTCCGAGCCGGGGCCAGCGCCGCCGCCGCCGCTCGGGCCGCCGGCGAGGGCCTCTCGCCGCCGCTCAGCATGTCCGGTAAGGTCGCCGGGCCCCGCCGCCCGCCGCGCCGCCGCTCCGGGGGCTCCTTGGCGCTTCCCGCGGGGCGCCGTCGCCTGCGAGGCCGCGTCGCCTCCGCGGCGAGGAGGAAGCGGGCAGGGCGGGGAGGAGGGAGGAGGAGGGAGGCAGCCCGGGGCTCCTGCCCGCCGCGGCCGCCGAGCAGCGGAGCGCAGCGGCCCGGGCGGAGCGGCAGCGCTCCCGGGGCTCCCGCCACGGGCCCGCGGCGCCCGTCGCCGCAACCCGCCGAGCCCCGCGCCCACAGGCTGTGCGCGGACCCCTACAGCCCGTCACTGTCCCGCAACCCCGACCCCCGCCTTGCCCCCTACCCGCCACTTCCTCACCCTGCCCACCACCATCCGGCTCCTGCCCTTCCCTCTGGGCCGCTCACGAGATGGAGTGGCAACAGCAGCCCTGTCCTCATCACCTCCTGCAGACCCTGTTGGGGCCTCCTCTGAGCTAGCAAACAGGATGCTCTGCTAGCCCCAGGGTTATAAATACCACCTCTGCTCAGCTGTGTTGGAGAAGATGGTGGTAGATACTCTCATGCTATCCTGCTTCCTGTGTGAATGAGAGTTACAAGGTGTTTTGCAGCTAAATGCACAGAGGGGGTACTAGCTCAGGTCTCTCGCTATAGGAGGTGCTAGGCATGGGGCAGGGGTCTCTCCAAACTCAATCTTGCCCTACCCTCATGTCCTTTACACTCAGTTCCTCTATTTTCAGTTAATTGCAAACAGTACATAAAAATTAAGAGTTGAATAAGCCTCAGCTACTAGGAGCACAACTCAGGGAAGCCCCCTGCAAGGCAGTCACAGCCTGGCTGGCTGCTTTTCCCAAGGGATCTGCCCATCCCTTGACATCTCCTCAGCCTGCGCGCCTTGGTGGGCAGGGGTGGGCGGTCAAGCCAGAGGGGCACAGCAACAGCCCATGATGGAGCAAGGCTGCAGCAGACGAGGACCTTGTCCTGGGGAGAGAGATTTCCTTGGCAAGCTGGCCAGGAAGCTGCTCCTGGCAGCCCTGTGCTACATCCCCCAGCTGCCGTGGGCAACCAGCGCAGGAGGGAGACCTCACTCGTGGCAGTAGCAGCAGGTACTGGATGAAAATAACAGCAAGTCTGGATAAAAACTGGATTCTGGGAGGTTCTAACTAGGACAGCAAGAGTACCGCAAGTGAAAGTGGCTGGTCAGAATAGGCAAATTCTTTACCATTTCCTGTACTGAGTCCCTCACTAGGTAGTGGTTGGAGATCTTTTGGAGCTGGATTAAAGACAAAACAATGCTTATTTGCAGCAAGTAGGAGCTGTATACAAGGGGCAAAATGAAGAGATAATCTAGGTTTGGCAGAAAATGAATCACAAAAGCAGTAACTTTATTCATGTTTGTTTAGTCCTCTGAATGACCATCTTGCGTATTTACATTGTGTTATTCCTAGGCTTCAGCTGCCAGATGATGTGGTTCCTTCATCTATTTTCAGGCAAATACAATAGCAATTTAAATGAATTCAGCAGAAGCATCAGATGGAAGTGGGGATTAGAACACCTGGAAGGGGAAAAAGAAAAAAAAGAATAAAACCTATATGATTCATGGATATAAATTTGGATCATCACCAACTTTTTCATAAATGTCAGGTGTGACATATTTCATGCTTGTGGCAGGCTTGAATAGCAAGTGCTAAAGCTGCTTTACGCTGTGATTACAAGTGACTTACAGTGACTAGTTAATCACCTGTTAACTAAGCAGACTCCACACAGAGCCTACCAGAGTGCACGGGTGTTGCTCTACACTCTTCATGCCCCCCACATTGAGAAGTGTCTTCCTGCTCATTATTTCAGGAAAGCCCAAGGTGTACCAAGGCGTTAGAGTAAAGATCACAGTTAAGGAGCTGCTGCAGCAGAGAAGAGCACGACAAGCAGCAACCAGTACCATGGTAAGGAAAAAACCTTTGGCTCCCCTTTGCCTCTTTCCCTTAATCCCTGTTGTCAGCTGTAACCCTCAGGCAAAAGAGAGCCCTTGGGCCTGAGCACAGAAGGCTTTGAAGGCGGAGGAGAAGAAGGGTCAGGCAAGACAGCTGTGGCAGTGCTCTGTGACAGCGATAATCTGGCCCCACTAGTGCAAGGAGACTAGTGCAGGGAGAGAGCAGACAGTGCTCCAGACATGTCACTCACCCAGAGGAGGGCCCACGTGGAGAAGTGACAGCCCAGCTTATAGATAACAGAGCACCTCCAGTACCATTATATTGGCAAAACAAGATGGGTCATGCTCTCTGTGTCCCCCTGCTTAGATCCCAGCATCAGCTGAAGGATGTATCCTCTCCAGCTTAGCTTGGGTGTCGCTGGGGAGAAACCAGAGCAAAATTCCTGTTGCGTTCAAGTTTCCCAAACCTCTTCTTTTGACAAAGGTGCGTACACATGTCCTCCCATGAGGCCTTAACTATCAGTCTTCATGGTCAATGCACCTGCAAGAAAAGGGAGTGGAAAGGGTTTAGGAATTTAGGGTAAGCATCAGTTCATGGTACCTGGCTGGCAGAAAGGAAAGGAAAGGAAACCAGACATAGGATGAGACCCAAAAAGGAGGACTTAGTCCTGCCCTGTTGGGGCTGCTGTGACCTCCTAGCCCTTAGCACAGAATGGGGGTACATTCAACTGCTTTGCTGAATTTGTGTCTGTAACATGGTTCAATACCAGCGGGGCAGCTTCTAGCTCCACCTCCTCCAAAGGAAAGGAAGGGGACAGGCTCCCTGGTATGTAATCCCCCCACACACGCACCCAAAACACTCCAGCCTCTGAGAGAGCCCTCCAGCTTCAGTTGCCCTAGGCATTTGCATAAGGAGGATCATAAATCATTACTGCTTCTCGGGTCATGACATTACAGCCCTGGATGATTTTCGGATTTCATCTCCCACCTCTTGTGCCTTGGGGCAGCTGAATGTACAAACTGCTCATCAGCACAGATGTTTTTTGCTCCGCACAGTGAGGTTGCATAGTGCTCCTTTTGCCCATGGAGGAAAAACTAGCAAGGTGCTGTTGCAGGAGGTGACCTTCGTGGTTTTGTTCTTGGGGTAAATTTTCCCCCCCACCCTAGATGATCGGGTTCCTGTATTTCCCTGTCAGCTTCAGCTTCCCACTTTTTCTCAGGAAATGAAACACTCTGTTTTCATGCACCATTAAGCTGTGCTAGAGCCGGGAGCAGTATCAGAGTTGCTGAAGTGACACCGGCACAAGCAGAACAAGCCCCTCGCGTGCCTAGACACAGGGATACCCGCAACTGCCTGTAGCAACATTTCAGTGCAGCAACTGTGACATTCGTTAGCTTCTCCTTCTTAATTATATCTATCTCTGCAAGTGCTTTGGGATGCCTCTGCTGTGCAATCCATGGTCCTGGGAATTAGCACATGTTAAAACACAACTACAGGTTCAAAGGCAGCAACAACACTACAGAAATAACAGTAACAGTGCAGTGAAAGGCACACACTCACAAAATGATATACTGAGGGCTTTAAAACAGGTCAGTGCCCTGACCTACTTAGGCTTAGGGAACAACCACGATGTCACTCTTGTCTATGCTAGGAAAGTTGTCCAAGTCACAGCCCAGTGTCTCAGAGGCTGCCACATCCGTGAAGTGTTTACGCAGACGAGGTTGAAGCAAAATCCGGACTTACCTCAGCGTGCAGAGAAGTGCTCAACTTACCTTTCTCTTTACTTCTCTTTGGCTAGGTTTCTCTGGGCAGCAGCAGCATCCAGTTTTCGGAGTCCGTGTCTCCTCCGCACCCAGGTACAAAGCCTATGATACCATGTCCTCCCCTTTCCCAACTATTCCAGAGTCCTTCTAGCCCTTGGTGAGGCAAGCACTGCCAAATATCTACAAATGCAGCCAATCAGTGCCCGAACAGAACCCGCAAAATGCAGATGAGGATGCCGCAAGGCCAGCAGGGTACATTTTATCCTCTGCAGGAGCATGCTCACATGTTCTCATTCGCAGTCCATTTTTCCCACTGCAAGGAGTAACTGCCTCTTCAGGAAGGGATGCTCATTCCCCAGGAATAGTTCTGCAGGCTTTGCCTTTGCCAGGACGCAGTCTCTGGATCCAAATGGAGCTGCAGAGTCAGATCACCTTAGAGCATGTTGCTGAGCTCCTGTTTCTAGTGGAGTTAGCTGTTCGTGCTCTCCTCTGGCAGAGCTCACGGGAGCAAGAGGAGTGTCAGGTTTTCAGCAGCCCACACAGTTTCTTCCTCATGCACGTGAATATTTAAGGAAAGGAGTAGTGGGGGTGGGGGGAGAAGTAGCACTTTCAGGGCTTTCAGATCCTTCAATCACTCTGCAGTCAAAAGCAGAGAGATTTGAAAGGTTTGGCAGGTGTGAATATATACATTGTAAGTACAAGGAAATGATTAAATCATCAGTATCTGGGAATCAATTTGTTTATGTTAATACAGAAATGTGAGACACACTAAAGGTCTTTCAGGTAGATAAGTCTTCATCTATTTATGTATTCTGGGTATGTGCTTCTCACTTGCTCCCCTCTTCCAGCTAAGCACTTTCACCCCAAACCTGCAAACCTCTGCTAGTCCCTGTCCAAAATGCCCGGAGCAAGAGGAAGAAGTTCTAGCAGTATTTAAAGACCTCAGAGATTTCCAAAAGGACTTAAACTTCCCAAGTCATTTGCGATCTTTTGAGCATCTTTGTCCTGGTTCCTGCTCTCCCAGAAAATCCTGGCTGACCTTGAAGGCCGTTTTCTTAAATTTGTGAGGATGCTGAGCACATGAGAGTACTGATATATGACCTGGGGAAACATCTGCCTTTTGTTGGGACATACGTGGAATAACTTGCTGCTTCCCGGTTTATCTTCTCTCCTAGCACCTTTTGAGGCAGAATCCATCTCCTCTGCTCCCAGCTACTGCCCATCACGGCAGTTTTCAGACTGCCTCTCCTGCGAAGAAAGCCCTAGCTATTTGGAGCAGCTGGTAGATTCCTACCTCCAGGCAGAGGCACCCTTAGACCCAGCCCTCAGTGCTCTCCAGACGCCCTCACACTACATCTCCGACTCCTTCCAGCCAGTGCCGCACTGCTTTAACCAGAGCCTGGTAAGCTTTGCGTTCCCCAGGAGCAGCCAGAAACACACTCAGCGGGAACTGGGGACACATCTTGGGGCAAAACAGCGGCAAGCTGCTTGGGAAACCTGGTAGCTTTTAGAGGTATTGAGGAACAGCCACAGCAACTCAGGCTGCTTAATAGGACTCAGTCTCTAGCATGATCTTCTGTGTCGTCTCCATCAGAAGCAGAAGAAGAGGAAGCCCACACCTGGAGAGAGGCTGCAGAATATGGAACATGCCTCTTCCAGATCCTGTAGATTTCCTGCAAGGAATAGCCCTGTTAGTACTAGCAGTTGTTAAACTCACAAACTGCTATTCGGTGCTGAGGTCCTAGGAAATGCCTTTTGCTTTTAAGTCCCCAAAACCTGAACCAGGGTATCCAGACCCGTCTGAGAAAGGCAGGGGTGTGGAAATAGTTCCCAGAATGGCATCCTAAGACATTGTTGGGTGTTTTTGTCTGTTTTTTTTCTCCCAAACTCCAGGCTCCTGGATCCCCTAGCTCAGCTGATATGTCGAGCCCATTAAACTATAGCTGCTCCCCACCTCAGCTACCTCCTTTCACCCCGCTGCCCCACAGCCCTCCCTCTGCACTGGACACCAAGACCTACGGCTACCCTGCCGAAGAGTGGCCCTGCCATACCCCCTCCCTGTACACGGCCTCCGCCTGCTGCTGTGCGTCCTGCGGCTCCGAGCACGGGGACACGCGGGTCCCGGAGTACTTCCCCTGCCCTGGCACAGACTGCATGGACTACCTGCCACCTGTGGCCGTGGCCGATGACTTCTTTCGAAGGGCTGGTAACTGGGACATCTGCTACAGCTAATGGGCACAGCAGTTTTTACACATCCATTGTATCCAAATAAGATCAATTGCCCATGAACTATGCAAAGTACCACTGCTAACACAGCCCTGTTTCTTCTTCACTACTCACAAGTTTTCTATGCAGCATTATCACTACATTACTGTTCCTGTTTTGTATGGTCAGGATTTTTTTTTTTTTTTAAGAAAGCCTAAGTCACCTTACCAGGCACAGAACTTACTAGACACTAACACTGCTCTTTTTATGACAAATAAATAATTTTGTACTCATGCTGAAGCCTGCTCATTCCTACCGCGCTGAGCATTTGCTGAACACCTCTGAGCTGATCTCTGTCCTGGCCCTGTCAGCACCAAGCTGAAGGCGGGAGGCCCACAGCAGCCTGCCTAGGGAGCAATTTCTCAGCAGTACGAAAAGTCTCGCTCACCCTTTGCAGCAGATGAAAAGTGTATGGGCCTCTCAGCACCCAGCACGCCAGCCAGAAAGCTGGGCAGCTGCTCCCTCTGAGATGGACCTGCTTCTTCTCAGCCACTGCTTTTGTTCGTGCCACCGCACTGATGCTCTCCAGCAGCCCGTGCACAACAGGCCTGCTATTTCCCGTGTAAGCTCAGTGCTTACTCTGGGCATCACGTGCCAGAGAGGCTCTGCTGGCCTGCCCAGAGGTCAGTGCTAGCAAAAAAAAAACTTCTTTGGCTACCTGTCAACACCTGCTCCCCAGGGAAAGCAGAGCTTTAGTGAGAGGCTGAGGTAGCTGCAAAACCTTTTGTCTAGTTTGGTCGGTTGATACCAGGTTTTTTCCCCACCTTTGAGCACAATGAGCTGTAATAGGAGCTAAGCAATTTCTTTTAATATAGTGGGAAAGTTGTAACACCTGAGGACTCACTGTTTGTTGCGTAACCCAGACCTTCTCAAGACTGTCTTACCTCCTTTTAGCAGCCCTAAGTGAGACAGACTGGCAAGCAGTCAGGTCCTAAGCTGAGCACCCAGACTGGAAAGAAAGAAACATTTCACATATTGAATCCAACGCAAACTTAAAAAAGATTAAGTGTGTCTGAAGGCGAACTCACAGTGTAACAAGCTCTAGGCTAACCTCCTCCTCCTCCAGACACTTCCACAGTTAAATGGAAAGTTTTCTTCTTCCTAGGCACTTAGTATATCTGCATTGCTGGGAACATAGCAAGAAACACACATGTCTCAGCTGGTAAGTGGGGATATGTCCTCCATAATACCTAAAGCAAGAGCAATCAATATTTGCTTACTCTGAAATCTGTGAAGAACCAGGTAGAGATTAACTTTTTTTATTTGGATTTTTATATATATATATGTGCACACACACACACACACACACACACATATATATATATATAAAATGCCAGTTTCTCCATCAAATATGCAGATCCTTCTTTTGCTTTTCCGAAGTCTTCTTTAAAATATTTTGACAACCTTTAATAATGTAGTTGCACCTTCTCAGTTCTTACATATTTAGTCTCAGAGCTGGTCTCAGTGATGAAGACTTTCGGTCATAGAAAGCCCATAAAAAGGAGTTAGGCAGCAGCTGTCTCTCTGCTGCAGCACAAGGTGCGATTACCCTTGTGCAAAGACACTCTCACAGTCATCATTTCAGCCATGATGGTAGAGACTTCAGTCACTTGGGGTTATCTCAAGACCTTGGAGGAGTTAAACTTCATTTCTAGCCTGCTGCCCAGCTCCCTCAGAGATTGCTACTCCTCACCCCTGCTTGCAGCACTGGCACATCTTTCACCACCTATCAGAGCATATTATCACCAAAGTTAAATAGCCACGGGTGAGGCAAGATATTCAAGGCTTCCAGTGGAAACAGGATGACCACATCTTCCCCGTGGGCTTGGCAGTGTGGGCCTAAACTTATAAGAACCAGCAAAAGCTGCTCTCATATAGCAAGGGAAACAACATGTGAAAATAACACGTGAGCATCAAACAAAGGGAACGCTCTTGTTAACACGTTTTACGACAAGATTAATAGTACCCCAGTGTACCAAACAAACAGTGCCAGCAAGGAAGTCAACTCTAGTATGACAGCAGTATTCCAGTCCAACAACATTTACATCACCTCCACATTAAACAGACACCTAAATCTGGTACAGCAGCAGCAAATTCCTGTTTTAGTGGCATATATCTGTACAGTTGTCAGTGGTTAAAGTGCAATCCCCAAGAGGACTGCCTTGTACAAGCAGAGACTGCAGTGTGCAGTGGGGACGTTTTGTCTGCCATCAAACCTATGGCTAGTGTTTAGAGATGAACACACAGAAGTGGCAAACTGGGCTGTAAACCCACCATCGCATGCCTATTCCTGCTTCTCCAATATTGCCTTACTCTGGGAAAAAGAAAAAAACATCTACCCGATGACAAATCTGTCTTCAAAGGGCTGGTCTGCTCCCTCTCCACTGAATCTCTCCCAGACTTCAGGGTTGTAGGTGGCTGAGGTCCTGTGATGGGAGCATGCCATGTGTTTTTAAAGATAACAGAAATTTAACAGCTCTTGGCACCATGCTGCATTGGACCAGCTGCTCTGAAATTATCAGCTGCTCTGATGGGACTGGGGTAATTCCAGGAAAATGCTTCTGTGCTCCTGGGACTCTGGACTCTGACAGCTTCTACTAAGTAGGTTGCACTGCCCTTCGACCCTTACAGCCACTTTGAATGATAAACATTCCTATTCCTCTGCTGCTCTTTCTCCAGTTGTTCTGCTGCTCTCTAGGCTAGGGACTGCAACCGCATTTTAGATGCTGTTGGTCTCCACTTCTATGTCAGTGGCTCCAGGTGACATACGTAGTGCTAGTAAAAGCTTGCAATTGCGGGATTGGGTATGATTAAAAGGGATGAAAGCAACAGAGCAGGACTATTCAAAGATTGTTTGTGCTCTTTTCGAGCTATGCAGAACATCATCTTTTCCCATTTCCCCTTCCCACCCTGCCAAAACACATAAGCTAAAAGAATATACTTTGGGTCATATCTCCAAAACTGCTGACACAGTATCACTGAAATTCTAGCATTTCAGCAGTCCACACCATGTGAAGTTCTGTCATCCCATGTAAACCTGTACTTACACAAAAGTTAGGAGTCTTACAAAAGCCAGAAATGGTCCCAGAAGTAACACACAATTTCAGAGAAAATAAAAGGCTCTTAATTTATTTTCCAGTTACACAGAGTATTTGATCAAAAGAACTTTCCTTACCAACAAACCAGTGACTTTTCCATGGTACCACTTCAGAAAATTTGTTTAGTGATAACAAGCTTTTGTTATTAGCAACTTATCCAAAGCCACGGGTAGGAAGGAATAAACTGTGCAAACAGAGGGATATCACAGGCTGCCAATACTGCTAAGGTTATGCAAGGAACACTCTCTCTGAAACAGTCACAAAAATATTGAGAGATGAACCGTGAAATAAGATACAACTCAAATCAGTGAAATTCACCCCAGTACAGAAGATTTAACACCCAGATCCATTCTGGGCCTTAAACAGGAATTTCTTTAATACACAGGCCAGGAGCCAGCTGGCTTAACAGGGAAGGGAAAGGTGCTTTACGTGCAAGGGGAAGCAGCAGCCACCAACTCTCTCATGGATCCTGTCCAAAGACAATATGATAAGTTTGTTGGTTGTGGCTGGCTTCAGAGAAGGTGTACTTCTGATGTACGAGCTTTGGAAACTTAAACAAGGAGATGTCTGTAATGAGAATGAGTCTTTTCTGGGCCAGGCATGGGATGTTCTCTCTGAAAATCTCATCTCTCACCTCTGGCTACAGAGCGAAGCAGCATCTCTCCCTTCCCAGAGAGACATTTTCCCTGATATGCTGGAGATGGTGATGTTTACAGATTATAAATCGCTGACCAGTCTACTCTGAACTAAACATGGCCAGGTGAAATGATGAAGACAAACCATTTGGGAAAACAGCTGATGTATTTTTTTTTCATTGCTGCAGAAAGGCATCCCACAGACACTTCTAGAAGGCAAAAAGCCTTTAGGAACAGAGGGATGTTCCCTACTGCATCTCACGCCAAGTGTTACTCACAGATTTACAACTTTGTTGCTAGCAAGTTCAGGAAACAGACAATTTATTGACCATTTCTGTCTTGACACATCATACTGAGTCACCAATGCAGTTATCACTCGATTCAGGGCTTGTTATAGCATCGGTTAAAAGTAAGAAAGTGCATGCTTTAGCTGGCCTGTACCCAGATGTATGCAAATGTATGCAAACACATGCAAATACAAGTCTACTTTTTTGTCAGATTATGTTGGCAGGTTTGTAGGCATGATGTAGTAAGAAGCAGTAGCAAAACAGCTAGGAGAAGGGCTGAGAAAGTCGCAGAGATCTATAATAAGGTTATACACATTTCTTAATAGCTTTCGTTCAAGCCTGCTAAACAGTTGTTTAAACAGGCTGAGTTTGCAAAGCTCACAAGTGCTTTAGAAACCCCAGCAGTCTCCTTGAGGAGCTCATCAGTGGATGATCAAGGAAGTTACTGCAGTGATTTAGGATCACTTCACCTTTTTGTTCAGTCCTGTTAGAAAAAATAACTTGTGCAACACTGAAAAAACAGCAAATTCAGAAAGCTCACTAAAGATGAGCCACCTTCTGTGAACAGGTTGTCAAAACATAGCTTTCCCTCCCCTCAGGCATTTACTTTCACTCCTACTGACCCAGCAGAGACATCACTGCTACTTGATTGCACAGCAATTCACAAATAATTTCACAGAAAGAATAAGAAGAATCTATTAAAACATCCCCTAAGATAAGTAAGGGAATAGGAGAGCACTTTCCACATTGCACTCTGTTCTTTTGCTCAAGCCCACCCCACTCAAAGATTTTCTACCACATTTATTTCTAAATGCTGTCGGTGATATCATCAGACAGTCTTCTGCTCACTCAGCTGCAATACAGCCCTGTCAAGCATACCTCCTCAGGCCGGCTTGGCATTTTCAGGCTGTCAGGAACAGTTGGGGTATTTGCACACCACAAAGGCTTCAACGTTCACCCAATACCTCTGTACAGGGCCTACCAAAAGGTAGAGTTTTAGCCTATTTTATAGCAGTGTTTCTCAACCTTATCTCAAAAGATAAAGGACTGTCTTGTGTTTTCTTGCTGCCATAGTTTTCAATTACCACGAAATGAAAGTTTGACTGTACATTTCTGTAACAGCCATTCACTTTGCTTGTTTTCTTGCTTACAAGCAAGAGTACATTTGAGGATTATCAGTTGTTTTGTAATAAAGCTTTCAATTGTTTCAAAGTACATCTTATGATACATTACATATTGCAAATGGTTCACAGGTTGAAAAACACTGTCACACACCCCTGGTTTAAAGACTCTAGGGACAGAGACACTTTGATTAACCATCCTCACAGCTTTTCTAAAGGACTTGTACAACTGGTAAGATGAAGTTGAAGGCAGGCCAAAAACCGCAGGCAGCCTAGGATCTGGCATTTCGGCGACAGGAAACAAAGGCAGATGCAACTCTCCCTTTCTTCAGCAAATGCCTAATCTGCCAAAAAATGTAAAAGTTTATAAAGCACTGTGTGAAACTGCAGATGAGTGCATGTATTAGCTGTGTGTGTGTGTAGACATATGTATATATTATGTGTTTATACATATATACACACACATATATGTGTGCATACCTTATCTTACATATATATTTCTACATACACACCATAAAAATTCATATATACGTATGAGAGATTATAATGAACTCCAGGGGCCATGAAATCTGAGCTTCACTTGCGATTTGTTCCCATTATAAACGAGCTGTACACTGATACCTCCCCTGATCTTTTTTGAGTACCAGCTAATTCCCTTATTTATGCTACTGCACTATGGGTTTACCCAAGCAGAGAACCCCAGTCCACACCACTCCAATCTCAGACCCGTATCATATGCTTTGATGACAGCATGCCCTCACTCTTCCCCTGATAAGCACAGAAAAACATGCGGATGTGTTAGGAAGCAGACACAATGTCAATCACGTACCTGATCCCCAGCCTTCCCAGAAGGAGCCATGTGGACTGGCTGATCGTTGTCTAAGTTTCGGATGCTCGGATCTGCCCCGTGGTCAAGGAGCAACTGGATGATTTCTTTCTGGTTCTTGTCATGTTGCAGTGCAGCTGCCATATGCAAAGCTGTGTTCCCGTGAGCCTTATGTCATTGGGGAAAAAAAAAAAAAAAGGCAAAGAAAAAACAGAAACATTCTGATAAACTATGTCACCTTCTCAGAACTGTCCTAGAAGCTGAAAATGGGAGAATTGTGAAATACGGAATGAGGAAACCTCACATCATTGCTTATCTGGAGGTGAGGGAATATCCCTGCTCTGAGTTCCCCATGTATAGCTGCTCATGGCTTAGCAGGACTGTGGGAGATATAGGGATGTAGATTTCTCTCTGTGATATAGCACTACAGATTGGGCATCTTTCATACTTCGGGTACAGATTCTTTGCTTGAACATCATGTAAGGGCTGACAAACAGTCCTGTCATCTGCGTGGAGATACAGCACTGGAGCAGACAAAATAAATCAGGAAGGACTCCGGACATTCTCCTCATTCCAACCCAGAGTGCTGAGGGCTGCACTTGACTTTATTGTCTTTGCCCCATCATTAAACAGAGTCCTAAGGTCAAGGGCCAAGTTAAGCATTTCTTGACTCCAGCATTTTGAGGGACAGAATTTGAGTAGAAACCAGACACAATTTGCTGCAATACCACGGAGAGACACAGGATGGAGCACACAGCAATTTGTTGTGGAAAAGCTTTGGTATCACCAGACCGTATAGAAATCGGTGCCGCTGCCTAGTCAGTTATGACTGCTAACGGTTTGAAATGACAACGAATTAATAAGCAAATGTATATGGCCAGGTATTATTTTTAGTCTGCAAGTAGTCTCATTTAGGCAGCTATATGTTTTTTTTTTCTCTCTCTCTGAAATGATCATGTTTCTCAGGTTCATTTCTCATGAATTTGGAAGGTTTGGACATGCACTATAACCCCTATTACTATTCCATTTTTTGAAAGGAATACACGTAATATTCCAGTCCTATTGACCAGTGACACGTAGTGACTTTGAAGCACAGAAGGAAGGAAAAAAAAAGGGGGAGGGAGGAATATTATGGAAATCTTAAAAGCTCTTTTTACCCAATGTATTTTTACAAGCCCTGAACCAGCAGATCCTTGTCAATTTTATCATCTCATAAACTCAAGGGATGGTCTCAAACTCTTTATAGCATTTCTCATTAAAATGGAAGCATCTGCATTTGTTTGCTTCAATAAATGCACAAACATTTGATATCTTCCAAATTCAGGGACAGGGCTAAGAAAATACAGCAATATGACAGCTGACAGTTCCTGATCTTGAAGCCTTTTCCACTAGCTTTAATAGGGCTGATCTGAGACAACAGACACCCATATATGGGCTCTAAAAATTGTTCAGGTGGAATTTACCTCAAAGGTCTAAATGTTTTTTCTCGTTATAAGAACCACAAGGAAAGAAATAGATGAGCCAGGGAAGCCCAAACATAAAGACTCCAGCACCCCTGTTTTCATGCCTTTTTCCTTCTTAGGAGAGTTTAGAAGTTGGGATCGGGAATCAGTCAAGCTTGCCATCATATTTCTCACCATCCTAGACAGTCTACCAACAAGACTGAGGACTCCAGGTGATCCTATCACAGCAGAAAACTCAGAGGATTGTGATCAGGAGCAGCTCCTGATCACTCCCGAGGACAGGCTAGTGCCTGCTTAATGGGTCTTAAAAGTTACAGAAAGAATGGAGCAAAAGGCAGTATAATTTCACCTCATAGAAAGGCAGAAACACAGTGTAGGCACCCTCACGCACAAGACAAAAACTGATTCCAGTCCAACAGAGATCTGTAGGAAGAAACACGAGCCCCATATCTACTTCCCAAATCACTGAGTAAATAGAAAATAATCAATTCCTTTCTGATGGACACAAACGCAAGGATGCTGTACGCAGTACAGGGCAAGGCTAAGAGATGGTGACCTTCTTGAACTTAAAAGCTAATGCACTGACCCTCTCTAAACAGGGAGTCACTGCCTTCTCCTCCCCTCCCACTGTCCTTCTTGATCATGCAAATAGTTCAACTCTGCAGGAACACCCAAAATATCTGCTTAGCCCTGCTGGAGGTGGGTAGCTAGCCAGGAGCCAAAGCTCTGGCTGATGGCACAGACCGATGTCTCAGCAAAGGCACAGGAATGTCAGGATTTCTGCTCACGAGGATGGGTGCAGCCCAGATACAGCTGTAAGATAATGTCACTGCTTTGTGTCTGCTCAGAGGTGAAGTTTGGGGCAGCGAGGGGATGGGTGACTCAGTGGCAGCACTGGAAAGGTTTCTAGCTTGCTTTCTCCATCCTAGGGATAGTCCTGCCTCCAGAAACCCTACACTGAGGAACCAGCATAAGCAAACCTTCAACTTAGGAAGCAGGGTTGTGCAGAGCACCTACAGCCACAACCTACAGCCACGACCAGTCTCAAGTCCCCAGATTCAGAGGCAATACTTTCCAACGTGCCTCTGCTCAGCAAGGATGCTGCCTCCCTTCAAAAAGCTGTTTTTGCTATGCTCCACCTGCTTGGCAGTGTCAGTGTCTGGTTCACTGCCTGCAGTACGTGTGTGTCTTTCCTTACTGCTCATGACAGCTTTTAAGGCTTGGTGGGTCCTGTAAATATTTTGATTCTTCAGGCTCAGACTCACAGCCAGCCATCACAACAAGCAATTTATGCTCAGGCACCAGCAGAGCTGGGAAACTTGCAAATACGTTTAAGGCAGGAAGGATCACCATTACTGAACTAGGAGTTCAGCCCTTCACCACAGATGGTCTTCCGACAAAGATCACTGGCATAGAGCTGTCCTAACTGTTGTGTCTCAGCATCACGTTGCTGTCAACAGCAAAGCGTTGCATCACTGCAGATCTGTTTTCTCAGTCTTCATCCCAAGCTCATGCTCCCTCCTCAAGTAACTGCCTCCTATGTCCTTTCTCTTCCCTGCTTCTCTTGCTCACTCCTGTTAGCTTCTCCTATTGGGAGAAAGCTCAAATTTCATGATAAAACTCAAGAGTTCCAGCCCAGCAGTACCTCTCAGGTAAGATATCTAATTACTGGAAAGCAGAGTTTTGGGTTCAAAAAAAATCAGATTCGGATTCATCAACTACTGTTCTTTTCCCTCCAGGAAAAAAAGTATGGGGGGAGAGGATACCTGATTTCTGCAGGACTAAAGACGCCTCCTAACAGCCCTGTCTACATGCAGCCTCCCACTGCAATCCAGGTCTCACATTAACTTCTCTCTACACCTCCTTCACACATGGATTTCTACACAAGTCCTCCAGCTCACCTTGCTGTTGACAAAATCCTTGGACTTGAAGGGGTTCAGCTCCAAGAAGTATCTGAGCAGAAAGATGTTCCCATCCTGGACTGTATAGTGAAGAACCGTCTTGTTGCTTTTCACATCCTGTTTACAAGCAGAAGAGCAACACAAAATAAGAAAAGTTTTGCAGAGCAGCTTAAAGACATTATACAAGTGCAATAGACAAGCCTCGGCCAGCTCTGCGGCTCTATAGGAGCACCTATCTCCCTTCAGTGGCCATATTACTGTCCAGTCTTTGCTTCAACACCTTCCCTGAGGAAACCAGTTCCAAAATGCCAGAGTTGGGAGCCAAAATTCTCACCCAACCTCTATTCATCTAATACTGCATCCAGTCACTTGAAAAGAGCTTGCTCCTCATGCCAGCAGTTCATTTCTTCTTCAATTCTCTACTTTGAGCACAGCGCAAGCGTCAAACAGCTCAGCAGAGCTTTCCCACGTGAACAAACAGCACAGACAAAATGAGTGTCAGGGACAGGCAGCACTGATGCCTTACCCGGCTGTAGATGGAGGCTCCTGTCTGTACCAGGAGGTGGATACAGGACTCCAGCTCTTTGCTCTGGTGCTGAAAATTCCTCTGCTGCTGCTCCACCGTGAAGCAGTGACCCCGCTGCTCCCGCAGCAGCGTGTTATGAGCCAGGACAGCACAGTGCAGCGGGGTATGGCCTGGAAAACCAAGGCAGGAGGGGAGATAACAACAGTCCCAACAAAGTTACGGATTCAAAGAGAGGAAGTGAGGGCTTGGGGGCTGAGCGTGTGTGTCCGTATCTGTGGTTTTCAGGCCCAAGCCCTTCAGCTGGTCTTTGAAGTACAGTGGTGGTGGTTGTATAAGATGCTTTGCAAGGCACTTCAGGTTTATGTGTGCATTTAAAAACGACTGAACATTTGAGTTCACAACAAGGATTTCCCCAGGGTAGTTTCTGAAGCTACTCTGGCCTCCCAGCACATCAGCACATATCAATGAACATCAGACAAAGTCTGAAATAGTCAATATGTTTTTTTCATTTTATTGCTGCCACTATAAAATCTTCATACAGACAAGAGGTCTTACCTTCAAAATCCTTCATTTCTAAATCAAGAGGGAAACCTAGTGACAATATAACCTATAATTGACAAATGAAATGAAAAATTTTAGTTCAGTGGAGTGGAACGTTGTCAAAGTCAGAATTAATTAAAACTAAAAGTCAATAAAAAAAGAAAAAAGGAAAAACATCATTTTCTGCAAGCTAAGCTACTATTTCATCCTGGATTTTAGTGCTATGAATTCTATTCTCAAATAGTAATGTTCAGGTTAATCCAGGATGATTGCTTTTCCCAAATCTAGAGGTCAGGCTACTCTCCCTTGCTCTTTACCCTGACCTAAGCAAACAAACACCTCCATAGCACCAATTCTTCTTATTATGTTACTCTTGACAAGCAAAAATGAAAATCTCTCCCTGACACGTAGTGCAAAAGTTTATTACATAAAAGCTGCCTGACAATAGATATTCTCAGTCTAGATTTATGTATTTATTTAAGGTGCAGCAGTATGAAAGGTTAATAAAATGGTTTGTTGCAAGGGCTACAGCAGTAAAAATGCACAACTTATAAAAGAAGTGAAATCGTGATCTGGAAATGAGCATTGCTTGGATTTAGCAAAGAACAAACAGTTTGAAAAATCAGCCTCAGAAAATGACTGATCTGATGAGATGCAGCTGAGTAAATCCTTATCTAAAATATTAGAGATAATACATTTTTGTTCTTGGTAGAACAATGCAAGTTGCTTACATTTCAGCATCTTGGTGGAGAATTTTGCACTGCAGTGACTCATTCAGAACCCTGTCTAGTTAGACGAGGCACAGGACATAATCTTTCCACTGAAAGATTATGCAGAGACGTTAGGGCTTGTGCTCTCTGCTCGTAACAACAGTGTAATATAGTCAGATCAAATATTGACAAATAGCTTTGAGGTGCCTGATGATTAGAGATTAAATGTTTAGGCCATTACAGAACATAAAACAGCAACAACAAAAAATTTAAAAATTTTGCTTTTTTAAGCAAGAAAACATAGCATCTCTCGGCTTTGACCCATGGGACAAGCCCATGTGTATTTCCCCTTGTTAAGTCAGGTTAAAAAAAGGCATTTCCAACAGAAAGCATTCTGGAAAGTTCTGATGGAATCATCTGAATGAAGCACGCTTTCCTTAGCTGAATGAACACCTGTTTTCCTAAGAACCCACGATGTTACACATTAACTGCCTGCTCATGACTTAACCCAGGGCATGTGCAAAGCAGGGCTAAGGAATAATGGAAAGCAAACGCTGGCGTGCAGGTGATCCTGCAGCACTTTCACTGCTACCTCCCGCATCTGCAGCACACTCAGGACCCAGCCCTCAGGGAAATCTCATCAGCACAGCTGCTCCAATTCTCTGCAACAGAGCTGCCCATCCACAAGCCTCACATGAATCAAGGGATGCACAGTTCATTTATTTAATTTAATGGCCAAGAGCTAAGCAATTAACAGCATTGTTCCAGTATACATATCTGTGTCACGTTATTCCTTTGCAGACACATTACCACTGCGGGTTCCTTAACAGACTAACTTCCTCTCCAACACTGTTATAGTCTGACTGGTGCACAAGCTAAAGGTAAGCCCTGTAACATAGACTTCTCTCTGTGTAGAAAGTGAGGAGTATTTTTAATACATTACAGCAGTAAAGCACCCTCCCAACTGCCAGATCCACCTCTTCCCTGAAATAAAACAAGAAGCCTTGGGGGCTGCTCCTAAAAATACCTCTCAAATCAGAATAACCTGGGAAGACAGTTCCTAATATGTAAAAGGAAAAAGAGACTTTGGCCCAGTTCATTGTTTATTTTTCTTTTTAAAACAGTTATTTAAAGGCACCAATACCACAACTTGATTGCAGGTTTATACTGTTAGTAATCAAAACCAGAAAAGCGTTTCCTACCTGGAGAACCTGGGCAAACCCATACGTTGCAGCGAGGTGCAAAGCTGACTGCCCTTTGTTGTCTACAGCATTAACATCTGCTCCTATCTGGATCAAATCGTAGACAATAGCTGGCTGCCTGGCAGTGACAGCCACCAGCAGAGGAGTCTGAAACAAGCAGCACAGCAAACAAAATGTGAGAGTCTTTAGGCAGATGCCACCATAAGAAACAAAGGGAAAGGGTACTTAAGCCCTGTTTTGGATAGTAGCCCAAGCTCAGCACCTCAGAAGTGTATTTTATTTCAGAGGCAACACCCTTGGCATATACCAGTCCTTCACAAATTCTTTGGCCTAAGAGACTACTGTCAACAGAGGGTGCCTTCCTAGGTCAGTGTTGCCTTAGGCCACCCTGTGAGCCACAGACTCAAAAAGACTGTTTTCCTCCCACCTAACTTCAGGTTGCTGTCAGAGACACCTCTAAGCCAGAGGTAGCATTGGCCAGTGCTGCTTCTACAGTAACCCAGGGGCTGAGCTAAATGTTCAAGGCAACAGTCACTCCCAGCCACGCAAAGCCCATGCCCACCCCAAATGCTGCCATATGTGCGAGGTGGTGGCCCGCATTACCTTTCCTCTGTGCTCCTTGGCATCAAGTCTCTGCATCTCTTTCATTCGTTCTGCAGCTGCCAACGCATACGCCCTCATACCTTTAGCTGCACAAATATGTAGAATTCTAAGACAGTAAATAAAGACACTGATCATTGCTTAGCCGTGAATCACCCTGGGAGCAAACAGTTCTACAGGGCAGCTTTGAGGGGGTTATACCTGGGGTTTCACAAAAAATCTGCCATCGGCACTGGAGAGCTTCACATTGAAAGCACCAACTCTCAGGGAAAGGCCTTCCTACCTCAAAACAATTGCTGTTTTCAAGAACCCGCAGCATTCCTGAGCTTTGACATCCTGTCTCCTTTCCAATTCATCACACTGGCAGATGAGACTCACACTTGTGCCAAGTGGTATCCAAGTCCTCCACAAACCCTAGTGTTGGGGCCTAAGGTACTGCTTCAGATTATCTCATTTGTTTCTGGTGCTACAGGCTTGACGTGGTAATATCTCAGCCTTTAAAGTAACCAACAGCCTCTTCCGATTGTGCATTTGCAAGCAGAGAATGCTCAGCTCTACTTCATTATCCAAACTAGCAGCAAAGTGCACTGAGTCTTTATTTTGCCTATAAAACAAATAGCTGTCATGTCCCATAGCAGTTACAGGTCAATTCGTAGCTTTCTGGTGCCATGGTCCACAGAGAAGCAGAAAATGCTGTGTTTCAGCAGCATTGATCTGTGTCTGAACTGCAGAGAACTATACAGAGCTCTGCACCACTACTCTTCCTCCAGGTCATGTTTCCAGTGGTGTCAGGTATGCCCTAAAACCATGGGTAGCTTTGTGCTTCTTCTTTGCACAAGAGGAGACCATCCTACGGGCAGTCGCATCAGTCCCTTCAGGCCTTAACATTCGATACTTTGGGGCCAGAAGCTGGTAGGGCATCCCTTCTTTTCCCAGATGGTTTTGTAGCACAGGGCCACACCTTGAAATCTGAGAAGTGGAAAAACCACTTAAGTTCGGTCTGATTTCCAATCGACTTCAGGAATAGCCAAGGCTGCACTTACGCACATCCCCAAGGATGTTAACAGAAGATAACAGAGATAGGACTGACATCTGAACTGCAGGAGGGCTTGCACAGGTAAGGACTACATGAATAAACAGCATTTCAGGCAATATTTGGATCATAGAGTTCCTTTTTAGTCTCCCTTGATTTGCAAAATTAGTAGAAAGCCTAACAGCTAATCTGTGCTTGCAAATAGCCCATAAGCATGCTGTTGAATTGAGTGAGTGCTAAGCAAACACTCTGTTACCCTTTTGGAGAGGAAATAAAACACTCTAGGCATATGAAAGTTACTGTAGATCTTTATTGAAGATGATTTTGTCTTTTTTCAAACCAGAACAACCCAGAAAGAAATTCTGAAACAGTTTATCAGTGGTTTATAATCATACACAGAATTTACATACATTGAAGTAAAAAAAAATTTCAAAAGCAATCTTAGCAACTATGGACTTGATTCACAACTGCATTATCCCAGTCTTGTCTTTTGAATGTGTCTATACTTTTAAAACTGGATAAAGCAGTGATGAACTAAGGTGCTTTCAATTAATTTCTTTGCTGGGTTTTTCTGCCAATGCAAGCCACTAATTTCAATGCACCTGAAATACTGTTTTTTCCAAATAATTTTATATTCACTTGCATGATCTATTATTTAGCTATTCTGGATTTGTTGATATTAAAACAATGAGATATTTTTTGGCAGTCTGAGATTTTTGACATTAGCTTGCAAACCTCACTCAGACATGAACTGTAAGGTCATTAAAAGTATTGCCTGGGTGGCAACTGAAGTGCTGGGCACCAGTTAATAAACAGTGCAATAAATTATTCTTCAGAGTCTTGTAAATAATAACATCACCTAAGGTTCCTGGGCTTTAGAAAGCAGAAAAACCCAGAGAAATTATGTTCATTGGCCAGCCCCTTGTTCATTAAGAAAACAGTAAAGAAACTTAGAAGTGGATACATCTCCTGCAAATATTTTTGCCTCTGGCTTGGTAGTCATGTATATCAACAATAATATTTACAGTCGCATCAGAGGAAACAGTAAAGCTACTCACCCACCAGAAAAGAAAATAAGAAAGCTGTAAAGAGAATGCATGCACTTGGGAGACTATAGCACAGAAGCTTTCCATAGCAGAATGGCACACGAGAGGTCACTAAGGTTGTCTGTCTCTGCTGCCAAATTCACACTCAAATGCTAGAGAAAAAAATAGAAGTTTTGCCAACTAATAATAACTAATGTCATGAGCTCCTTGCAAGACTGAAGTCCAGATTTTGGAAGCTCCTGTCTTCTCAATGAGCTCCTTATATGGGGCCAGGTCTTGCAATCCTGACCCAGGCAAAACTCCCGTTAACTTCAGTGAGGCCAGGATCTGTCCACTGGTAGAACATGAGGCATTACCAGCCAGTCTCAAAAACAGGCCTTCCTTATCTTTAAAGCGTATATTTTAGAGTCCAAAAACATCCTGCAACTGAAAGATCTTGACTCCAAACTACATACACAACAGCCTTGAAAACATGACCTGCAAGTGAAAACAAACACTTGATCTAGGCCATTTTGTGCTGCTCAGCAAATAGGGAGCCTTAATACTAGCTCAACTGCAAAGATTTCTTGTCTTCAGACCAATGCACCTACCGCACAACAGTAAACCTAAACAGTTTAATTTAGAAAAGAAAAATCTCATTTTAGGCCCCCAAAATACTTTCCAGTGCCTACACCTGGTAAAGATTCCTGCACGGACAAAATAAACACACACACACAAAGCATTTACACAGAGCTCTGAAAGACAGTCCTATCGAACCATCTCTTGCCAACATTTAGAGACGAGTGTACCCTTAGTAAATGCTAGGTCAGAGGTGGCTACACTGCAGTATGTCAATTAGAGACCATGCCCTGAGCCAGAATGAGTCACCTTGTGTTGAGGCTGAGCCTAAATTCTGCAGCATTAAGATCTTGCAGAAACTGTAATGGCCCAGCAATCCTGTGCTGAGCCCCAGGACAAAGCGAATTTCACACACGCAAGACGCAAATTGGTGCACTAAAGGTGGACAACAAAGCATCAAGGAAAGTTCCTCCCCCACTGCCCCCACCTGCTTTTCCTTTTCTTACTCAAAATTTGCTGTGGGGCCAAGTCAAGTATTGAGTAAGCAAGGACCAGGCTCAAGATGCGCAACTTAAAGCCCTTCAACAGAGAGAGTGTGATTTAAAACATACGTATCGTTGTCTTCATCTTCCAGAAGCAGCTTCTCAATGGGCAGTGTGCCGATGACTCGCCTGGCATCCTCCAGCTCCTGGGGGGCTGCCTCGGGAATGGAGATGGGCAAGGGCACAAACTGTGGCCCCGGAAGCGTGGAGGAAGCTGGCTGATACTGCAAGGTGGAGGCTGGCAGTGCGGAGAGGGGCTGTGCCCATGGGAAATACGTGAGGGGTGCCTGCTGATCCTCCAGCTGAGGCATGACTGCTGGGGTGGTGCTTCTGGGCTGGTAAAGTATGAAAAAAATAAAATAAGTGGCCAGGTAAAGAGGTGTGGAGGGGGTAAGGGACAACAAAGCAACAGATTAAGGATGCTCAGTCTAACTCTTAACATCCCTTTTCCTGTCTCGGGGTAAAGCTTTATGCTCAATGTGACAGTTTTCCCACGCTGTCCCCCCACCCTGCCCCTGAGAGTAGTGGCTGTGGGAGTCCCAGGTGCTTGCTGGCAGTAATTTGCACTCATGACAAGTTCCCTCTAGCTTTCTGTTCCCACTCCAACCCTCACTGTAAGCCCATGAGACAGTTACACCCTGTGCTTAAAACTGGCCTCCTTAACAGTCTCTTTTGTAACATTAACTCATGAGTTCAAGGTGCACCTTAGGTGCCACAAGGCTGAAGGCAGTTAATTCTGGCCCCCGTGAGAGTCCATCCTGAGCAGCCCCTCACAGCTACCACAGAGCCACATTTGAAATGGCAGTACTTCCTCAGCGGTGAAGGTTGCTGGCTGATTTGGTGCGTTTCAGCAGCTGAACTGAAACATTCAAAAGAAAAGAAGCTGCTCGGGTTTGCTTGAAAATTCTAAGGGCAAATTATCTGAGATCAGCTGAATGAATTTTGTGGAGCCTGAAAATGCTCCAATGAAATACTCTGCTACGTATAGGTGCTGCTCCAGCCCCCCTGCCTTTTTTTTTTTTTTTTTTTTAAGAAATTTTTGAGAATTTTCCAGCTCCACCCAGTGGACATTGCTTTCACTTGAAAAAAAACAGTCCATGTATGCGTGTATTCTCAAAGCTAAAGGGTAAAGTATCCTTGGAGACTGCCCAGAATCTCAGGAATGACTGTGTCCTTGTTACTTTCCCGTAAAATAGTATGTATTGGCTGTACAACACTCTGTGAATCTATCCCATGAACGACTATAATTCTACTTTCTGAAACATTGCAGATTAAAGCTGCAGAACACATTGTCAAGTTGGAAGTGATGACAACAGTGAACTTAATGTCCCTTACTACTGTTCTTGAACTTTCAAACAATATTCTGCAATAAGCATCTGTCAGAGCCTTGATCAAACTCAGGACACTGGCAACCCTGCTGCTGACTTCAATGAGAGATGACTCATGTCCCAGGATAGCAGCAAGAGTCATCTGTCTGTTAACAATGTGGAAAATGATGAAGGGTGGGGAGACCTGAGAAAATGGCAGGAGAACCTGTCTGATTTCAATGCAACTGCCTCTTTTTTGTCACTCAGACGACATCAGCTCCCAGCGCAGAGTCGACAAGGTCAATGCTAGAACAACTATAAGGGCATAGATGCAAAGACACACAGTGTCATAGCAATTAAGTAAACACATTAATTAAATCCTAGACTCCCTATGATTCTTCCTGGAAAGAGGAGATTTTGTCTTGATTTTTAACATCGGTATTTTGACTTACTGCAAAATTGGTGATCAGTGGTTGGGAAGCGTAAGTAAGAACAGATGAAGGTCCAACAAGCGTGTAGCTGGGACACACAGGCTGAACATACATATCTGCTGTGTATGGACAGCTGACTGCTTCATGGGACACATAATCAGGATATGTGGTCCACTGAGTTAGAGGTTGTAAGGACGTGGGTGAGGGCTGGGAGAGCCAACCAGAACAGAGCCCTCCTTCATCTGTGACAGGCAATGAAGAGGCAGCAACATCCATATCAATGCAAGGCTGGCCTGGAAAACAGAAGATGATCAAAGTCGAGGAGCTCGGTTAGAGCCCTCCCTGCAGTGGGAAGGACAGATACTTAGAAAGGCAGGGAAATGTTACCCATTGGTGAATATGAAGGAAGTGGCTGATGAGGTAAAACCACCTGGAAAAGAGAAGAAAAATATCCAAGAATCAGGCTGCAAGTTCAATTCCCTTTGAGAAGCATACACTTCGGAAGAGAATGTATTAGCTATTATGCATTTAATACGTTTTGATGCTAGGGAAACCTGAAGTTTCCCTACATACCCTCTCTCTAGAGAGCTAGGTGGTCCAAGCCTGGCAGACACTACATGTGAATTCCAGCTCTGTCTCAGGGCCTAACCAAAGTTGATGTGCAACTTCAGCTCAAGAGGGCCTTAAACAAAATATACATTGCACATGACACAGAAGGAGTTCCTCTTCAGAGAGGAACCAGTCAAACCATTTCCTCCGCGGAGGGTAAGTAGAGGTAGGTTGTAACTAATAACCAAGCAGTCAAGTATGGACTCATCTCCTTTGTGCTCTTGAACATGCTGCTCAACTTCCAAGCTACTTGCTGTTCCTAGATGTTAGATCCTGCCAAGTGGCAAACACTTTCACCTTTACAGAAAGTCAACAGTGATTTAAGTTACTCAGCACCTGAAAGGCACCCTATCTAAACTGAAGAAGTATTATTGGTATCTTCAGGTAACATAAGCTTCCAACACCTCGAAAATGCTTTGCAGATGCAAAGGTTCCTTACATTGCCATAGTATTGGCAGCTCATGACAGGGCTGGTCAACCACGTAGAGAGGAAGCATTTTCCGCCTGTGTTTGTTTTTTTTCTTACCGTTGTAGCAGCCGTTGAGTTGGCATTATGAACATTTCCCCGTTTCCTCTTCAATAGCTCCTTCACCGGCTCTTTAACACGGACACCTTGATAGGGGCGAGGCTGTGGCTGTTGTTCTGGAGAAGAAGCTGAGAAAGAGATGCAGGTGACATTTATTTTCCTTTCCTGCCACCAGCACAGAGCCAAAAGCCCCATGGCAGCCCCTGTGGTTGCAGGCTGCTCTCTCTACATGGCCAGTTTCCAGATTAAAGCACACTTTCCTCCTGAGCTAGTGGTGCCTTTTTGCTGACAGGGGATGTATCATGCCATAGGCTCCCTCTGGATCTTTGTTGCTTGGATGACAAGGACATCACACAGATCAGACCATGAGAGAGCTCGAAGCTTCTTCTGTCTGTTAAATGACTGCAGCAACACTGAGACACTGAGCCCCTTTGTGGTGCATTTGAAGAGCTTTGGTACATAATTGACAGCCTGAAAACTCTGGCAGGCCCTGCCGCTGGAATGGCCTGGAAGCCAGGCCTAGTCGTTTACCCAGTCAAGCTGGCAGGTGTTTTTATGGTCCACGGAAGCTGTGCCTTATCAGGCACGGTCTGTAATGAACACAGTCTGTTAAATAAATAGCCATATCAGTCTAGACATTTATGAAAGCCAGGGAGAATGTAGTACCAGGAAAAAGGATCTCTGCTGTTACAATACAGAACAAGGCTCTGTTCCTAAAAGCAACAGCTATCAACAAAACTCCACCTCCCTATGCAGGTGAGTTTTATACACACACAAAATGAGAAGAGCAGTATTGAGGCATATACGCCAAAGGAAGGTTATGAAGGAAGTTCTCTTTCAAAATTTTCCAACTAGGTAGAAAAAAAGCAAAAACAGGCAGAAGCGAAGGACAGTCTATTGTTTCTCAAACAGCCTCTACACTATGCCCTTCATTTTGCTGCCTTCAGTGCGTTAATTTTGATTTTTTTCTCCCCTTAATCTCTGAAGCTGAAATTCTCGTTTCCTCAGGTTTCTGGCAAAAGCAGCATGTCAGAAATGATTTTATTCCACTCAGCCTGAGCCTTCATACACCTTACATCATTTGCATTAGCTTTTACATTGCTTTGGTGTCATTGATTTGCAGTACAGTGATTTACATTCACTTGAGGGACAAATCAGACTAACAGATACAGAATAGAGATTGGTTAGTAGATATCTATCACACAAAACAACATAAATGCTGTCCAGGTAGATATAAACTAATCAAGGGTACATATTCAAGAGAAATGTGCTAAATTCTGTACTTAGTAGCAAGCTACAAATACAACACGAGGCAGAAAAGCGTCCTTTGGAAAGCCATTTCACACCTCACTTGTTTGATATGCATACCTCACAGCTTTTGGGAACAGGCACCTGTATTTAAATGCCATCATAGTCCAGAATCATGTTTCTATTACAGCTTTCTCCTCATAGCATGGCCAGGAGGTTGGTCCTGGGATAGTCAGCTGGGATGTGACACAGCTTTGCAGACAGCTAACAAAGATGATTAACTGCAGAGCTTAAACCTATAAGCTCTGACCCGTTTTGAAAACTGAAGGTAACAATCAGCTGAAGAGGCCTATTATGAAGCCTTGCAACAACTGTGGTTAGAGGAAGCACAGTTCTTCATATGCCAAGGCCCTCAAGCCATATCTTACAAGAAGTATTTGGAGGCAACTGATAGCAGAAAGAGGCTGTAAGATATTAAAGCTCAGGAAGGCCCGATATTTGTAAAACCACTGATAGCAGTACTTGCCTCCTGCTCCATTTTTACTGCAGTTTGATTTGTAAATACGCCAGTTGATAAGTTTGAATTTCTCAAGGCCACAGTCGGCCTTCAGCTTTATGAATTATAGCTACATATATTTTGATTCATCTCAAATCTTAAATTCAAAGTATTAATCCACTCAGAAATCATTTCTTAAGATTTATGTTCTGTACTTTGCATAACAGAACATAATGACTCTTTACTTTTTATCACCTCTTCCAGCTATATGCAGCTCTATCCACAGAGATATCTCAGTTACACCTTTTGGGGGGAAGAAAAGTGGTGTCTAAATACAGACATTGTAAGCTGACCTCAAAGAAGTATTTAAAAGAATAAACATCTCCGCTTTAATTTCATTAAAGAATGAAATACTTCCTTCTCTTCAACTTTGTCATAACTATTGAAGGTTTACTCTTTCTGCCTCTTTACATAGCATTTAATCACGAGAAGATAAAAGGCCATTATAAATAGTTTTGGTACCAGACACCGCTACAAATATATATTCAACTGTTCTCATTATTTGCTACCTTTGTGCGGATATGGAAACTTTTGTGTTTTAAATTAGGAGGTGAAAAAAGGTGATTTTTCAGGCACTGCCTGTTCTTTCTTTCTGTGGACACTCTTTGTGGGACTTCAAAGTGGAATATTTGCATTGTCACAAACCCTGTGGCTTTGGAAATACAGTTTGCTGAAGGAATTAAGGCCACTTTAATTCTACATGCAAGAATCCACAAGCGGCTTTAATGTAGTTCACATTTTTCTTTTAAAATTTAATTGATGTTAATTTATCTGAATGTTCCAGCAAACAAAAGATGGTGCTAAAGAGCACCTTTATATGAGCAGTACCGATAACTCTGAAAATGAGCTAGATACTAGACAAGAGGCTTGAAATAAGGAGTATTACAAAGGTTCCTTTTTGCCCTTATATGAAATTTATTTACATTTGGAAATGATTTATTTGAACTTTACTGAAGGCACTTCAGAGTCAGATGTTGCTGCTGTTCATGCTGAGTGAAAACATCAGTTTCGCCAAAGTAAATATGAGCTCTGCTACAGATTGCACAAGAGGCACAATTGTGAGCCTTCACACCATTTTCACAGGGCATCCTTGCAGAGTCAGGGTGGGGAAGGATGGCAGTTTCAGGCTCCAGGTTTGGGGGATGGGGAAGGAGAAATTTACTGTAAAAGCTGACAAATATACCTATTCAGAGTTTCCGGAGTAAAGCAAAGTAACCAAAAACTGAAAAGACAAAAAAAAAAAAAAGAAAAAGAAACCCAAAGTCTGCAGAACATATTTCAGTTCCCCCCATGCTGACCTCCAGAATTAAAAATAATGCTAGCACAGCTGCTTTTCCACTCTTGAAGTGCAGACCATGTCTGAGCATTACAGAGGAACCACAGCAAAATGGTTTGGCTTTGGCACAGAATTCATCACAAAGCAAAAGAAAGATGACCATTTAAAAATAAAAGTAATTTGAGAAGTAACGATCGTCAATAAATACGGGTAATTTCTTCATAAGAATAGTTTAATCTCCTGCTTCTTATACCACGGCTTCCTCAATAAACTAAGAAGCCTGCTTTGGACTGAGTTTCAATACAAGACTATTAGCCGGTTATTTAGGTCATGCATCGCAAATGCCAAAGTCCATGTGCCCAAATCCCATTCAAACCAATAAATTCAGTGGCACTTGAGAAAGTTACCAAATACACTAGCCCCAGTAGCTATAAGTACTTAAGGAACACACTGTAGAAGACCACTTGCCCAAGATGACCCAAAAGCAGGTTAATAGCTTAGGAAGATATTCTGTACTGAGCTATTTCCTTAGCATCTGGTACAACAGTAGCCCATTTTTGCATGATAGTTGCTTTCTCCAAATAATTCTCAAAGCGAGTTTCTATATGCAGATATAGTCTTCTTAAAAATATCTAACATCCATGAAACACTAGCTTCGATAAAAGACCAGTCGGCTCTGGTCTTTTATCGAAGACAAAGACATTGCCAAACATTTAGACCAGGCACCTTTAAAATTCATGTGCCTCTGCACTTGTATTAAACTATTGCTAAAATGGGAGAGAAGATAATGACAAACAGCTGTTGAAAGACTGCAAAAATCAAACTGTGACAGGTTTCACATCAATGAACTTCATATCAGCACCACTGGCCTTCACGCACACATCAAACGCTGATCATTTTAAACCTTCATCCTTTCCAACAAGTCAGAACAATTTCCTATCAGGCCAAATTTCAATTTGAAATACACTCATAATCTTTAAGAGCTTGCATGACTGCTTGCCTGCAACAGCAAATTACACTCCTGTCACTGCTTCAGAATATTTACTGTTTCTTTGCTCACGCATTGGCATGTGATAAGATTATCAATTGATCAGCATTACTAATGTAAATATTTTTCTCTTTACCTCTTTCAGCTCCAATGCAACAAAATTTTGAGGAAACAGATAATAGAAAACTATCTTATTTACAAAATACACCAAAAAGTAAATCTTCAAACAGTAATTCTTGAAAATCAAGAAAAAGTTAGATTTCAGTTAACAAATTGTCAAATTTCTGGCTCGGATCTTGAAGACCGAGCTGCTGAAGGAAGCTGCTGATGCTTATTGCACATGTCAAAGTTCAGGTAATAAAAAGGACAGAGGCTTAACTCTGAATGCAGTTAAGAGTCCAATGTGGACAGTTGGACTCTCATCAAAACCTGCTTACAATGAATCACTGACGGCCCGTTTAGCTTTTTTTTAGGTAAAGGAGCAATACTGTATTTTACTGGTTGGCATTTTCAGGTGACTGCAGATGCAGATTCCTTCAAAAATAAGTTTCAAAACATGTCGACACTGGTGCTATTATTTTGTGTTTGCTGCTACTTTGGAAATAAATCATGTGATCAGTGCTGACATCAGAACCGAAACGACTGTTTTTGTAATATTGATAATGTTCCATAGTACATCATGGCCACAGTGAAGAGCACTTTGATAAAATCTTGCTCTTCAACAGCGAAGGCAGGTATTCCTTCATATACATATTATTTAATCAGTCCCCTTGTATTTACATCTAGCCTACCTAACCATTTGTAGTAGCAGATCAGCAAAGATCCTGTGGTTAAGACAAGGAAACCTAGGTTCAGTTGCTAGCTCTGCCAGACTCCCTCTGCAAAGTTGAGAAGAGAGTCATGTAACAGATATCTAATCTCTGAAATTATTCAGCTGCCTAAGGGTAAGTGTTTCAATATAAGTGTTAAAAGCACTTTTTAGTAGTTTCAAAAATCCCTGGGAAGGATGATCCACAATTGCTAGGCACTAAGCTTACCCCTTATACGCTACAGCTCTATACAGCGAGGAGAGAGGAGATAAAACAATTCTCCTTTGTTTCAGCTTTCCTGCAACATACAGACTGGGTGCTCTCACTCCAATTACAATCTCTTACAACACAACAACAAAACCCATTAGCATTTCTTACGCGTTGGAATAAGTACTGCAATATTTGTTCAGGTCTATACGCTCTCTCAAGCAGAGGCATCCATCTGGGAGGCTCAAAGTGCACTGCAAAATGAGGGTTCCCTGGCAACCATCAGTCAAGACGAGCCTTGTCCTCATCCGTTGGCTAACAGCTTCCATCAATGTCTTATTTAGAGTAGAAGGAAAAAAAAAAACAGAGATCCTTTGTTTCTGCTTGGTGATGGGTCTGAGGCAGGGAACTGGAGCACTGAAATTCACTGCTCTGCTTGAGACCCCAGATGGTACGGTGAGACCTAGTTAGTCTTGAAAAAGGTTATTCTCTTAAATTTCATCTGCAGCCCTCTGTCCTGCCTTCAGTGTGTCCCTATCACAAATGATCAAATCAGTCACAAAAAGTCAAATATTCTGGAGTGACCCACCTGCAACTTGTGCCCTTTCTTTCCTCTGGAAAAGGAAGTAAAAATCCAGCTTGTTAGTATGAAGATTCATTTTAGGGTGCTCAGTTGGTGGTAAGGGTTTAGGGTGGCTAGTAGATAGCAGGTCTCTGAAAACCGGCCTGCTTGACTCATGAAGCCCAGTCTGGTTGGCACTGACAATGAATAAGCGGCCAGACCATGCTGCGGATAGAGTACACAAGCAGTATGTCTCAGGGTCGCACCTTTGAACATCATTGCCCATTTTAACTGCTGAACATGGAGCCCTGTGCACCTCAGCTCCCTCAAAGTGCCACCACTATTTTTTTTTTTTTTGACTACTTACTTCGACAGGGAAAGCAGGACAGCAATGGATTATTGTCTGTACTGTTCATTTCACCAAGGGTGGATATTTCAAAAAAAAAAATCAGGTAAATGCAACGCACTAGGCAAGCATCTAGGCAGAGAATATGCTCTGTAATAAACAGAAAAATTCAGAGCAAGAGAAACAAACTGAGTGATGGTTCATTGCTCAGCATAAGGAAATGAACTCGGGAGGTTCTGGGCATAATTAAATCAATCGACTAAACACTTCTGCTTACCAACAATTCAGTACAGCATTTGGTTAGCTTTCCCTCTGCTCTCCTACATCGCAATATAATTACTGAAGTCAGTGAAACAGTAGTGTAACATATTTCAGAATTATGACCAGTATCTTCAATTGTTTATATGCAGTTGGAAGGTTGATACGAACTAAATTGCTTTTGGATGCTGGCACATCTCTATGCTGCTCCCCTCTGTCTGTATCATTTTTTTGAGTACAGTACACTTTTGCACATTGTTCTTTAAGAAAAAGGAAAAAAAAGAAGAATCCTCTTCAAACTTTCAGATGACTTAAAGGAGTGAAAGACTGAAGAGCACCATGATGAACCTGTATTAGTACATAGAAAGGAAGTGTTGCAGATTACAAACAAAATCTTAATTTTGCCTTTTTTTATCCTGAACATTAAAAAATAATCAAGGAAAGGGCTTGTTGCTGGGAAATAACATGAAAGACTGACTACTAATCCCTGCTGCTTCAATCCACCTAACAGAAAAAAAAGCACTTCCAAGGGCCAAACATGAGTTGGCTGAATTGGTCACATAGTGGTAGGGACTAGTAAAAAAAATTTCAGTTTCAGAACCAGAGAACCCCTATTACAAAGGGGAAGCTGAGGTAGACAGAAAGTATCTTAACCATAAGTCTCACCCGCACATCTTAATTCCTCCTAGCCCATAATACTCTTTCCATTTTAGTAGTGCAACCTTTCCATTTAATTGCTCATGTGGTCATTTGAGCAGCCTGACACCTGCTTTGTAAAGCATGGATGGGCTCAACTTTCATGCTATCCATCTTTCCCAGTGAGGTTTTACCAAAATTAAGACCTACAAGATGCAGTTTCAGCTCTCAGTCTCATTATCTGATGCTTTCAGAAGGGTTGTGCAGCACCCACATCTGCTGTGTGCAGAAAAGGCTCTATGTATTTAAAAAACAAAACAAACAAACAAAACCACACACAGAAACATTTGGAAAGAAGTTTTCGGGAGGTGCAAATTCATGCAGCTCTGTTGCAGAGAAATCTAAGCATCGGAACAGCAGAACAGCTGAAAATCTGATTGCACGCTGGAGTTCCATTGGGGTGCAATATGAGTTGAATGCCCAAAACATTTTGACCAAGCCAAAAAAAAGTCACCTAAATGAAACTCTTGCAAAATTTGAACCTGCTTGTATTCCCTCTCATAACAGCAACCATTTGCATGAAAGGTATGTTCCTTTTGCCTTCAAAATATAACATGGAGTCACTATCTGCACAGTGCCACGTAACAGAAAAATAGCTGGTGCTGCTCATTAGAAATTTCCCAGCTCAGAAGGGACATGCAGTGGGCCTGCTCCCACTCAGCAGAATCCTGCCAAAAGCCGGGAACCCCCTGCCAGTCACTTCGGTGCTGCTGTGGGAGGGGGTGCTTTCAGGCTGAGATGCTCTCTGGGGTTTTGCTGAGCGGAAGCCCTGGGCCCCACTCCTACAAAGAAGTGCAGTGTGCCGTGACTCTGGGGGAACGATTTCCAGTGCGCAGGGCCAGCCATGCAAGACCTGCGGCAGACAAGGGCCTCTCACCGTAGCAGGCGAAGATGAGGCTTGTTAGTTGCCTTCCTGTTCTCCAGCAAGCTTCCCTACAGAAAAAGTCCCTGAAAAAGTGGGAACCTGCTCTTAAAAATGTGTCCATGAGAAATGCTCTGCCATGAGGTGACACTTTAAATAAGTGGTGTCTTGCATCATCATCTGGATTTCAGTTTCAAAGGCTTTTTTTTTGAGCATCTGTGAAAAACCTTGGAAATTACACCATTCAATTTGAAAATGAACTTACTTAAAAATGGTTTGAATCCAAAGCAAGGCTTCCTTGTGAAAGACATTGCCAGAACTCCTATATAGTCTCCCTCATGGATGTACCGATGGAGAAAACACTTGGCTTTTGCATTCAGGCCAGCACTTACCTGGACGCAAATCACAAGTACAACTCCAGACAGGTAATCAACTCAGTACTGGTAAGGCAGGAATGCCTTAGCAGTGAGCATGCCCTTTGCTTCCTCCAGAAAGATAATGGTAAATAACCTATTGCCATCTGCATTAGTCGTTAATCTACTTCTTAAATATTTAAAGGTGAGCTTCATAACAATCTTGCTTTTGAAGCCGTTCTCCTTCAGGAAGCAGGGCCTTATGCTGGAATTTGCAAAGAAGCCTTAGGAAACTAAATGCCTGATTCTAGTAGGCTTTCACCGCCATTTCATTTCCCATTTCCCTTTATCTTCCTTCTGGTGTAATCATTCCAGCTTCCCTGCTACTTTTGAAAGATTCCAAGCAGATAAAGTTCTCCTTTAAATGTGCCCCAATACGTTCTGTTCATGCCCATGCTGGTTATTCCTTAATATAGCAACTTAGCACAAAGAGAAGCTGGCAACTTGCAGGATGAGGACTCACCAAATGCAAACACACACACAATTTCCTGGCCACCTATCCTGTACTTCTGTCAACTTAGGCTCCAGAGCAGGCCAGCCGGCTCTTGGCGGCACTGATGCATCCCCATGGTCATAGGTGGTTTGATCCAGATGGTGCAGGAAACCAGAGGCCACGGCTGGTCAACTAATTGAGACAGTATAAATGCACCAGGGAGGCCAAACAGAGGCTCACGGAAATGCTGAGCAGTGTAACTTGCAGTGAAACCATTGGAACCCGGCATCCAAGTAACCATGATGACCTAAGCCACTTACCTACAAGTCACACTGAGTCTCTCTCTGGTAAAGCTCGTAACTGCACCCAAGCTCCCTGAGTCACAGTCATCAGAATAACTTTCCTGTATACACATGAAGCCAAAGCAAGTAATTCGTTCTTATAATGGTACAGGAAAGAAGGAGGTATAATAAGATAATAAGGTTTCAAGTTGGAAAACTAATTCTGTATATATGCTCAGAAAAAAAAAAAACAAACTAACAAAACCCAGAGGTCCCTGAGATTGAGGAACTCTAACCACACAATGACACAGCAGACAAAGAAAGCAAATACCAAAAGCAAGCACAAAGTCAGCCAAACAGTTACCTACAGAAATTTCCCCCTCAGCCCCTCGGGGTCTTAGTAAACATAGTATCAAGCTCCTTGATCTGCCCACCTAGAAGATAGAAAAGCCCAATCTCTTTTGGATTCTTCATTTGACCAGTGTGCAAAAAGACTTTTCCAGCAACGGCAGCAATATCAAGGCAGCTATGTCCCATGCAAGCTTCCAGGAAGCATTACTATAGTAGGAGAGCCTAGTCTTGACAAGCTCAGGGAAGATAAGGGGAAAGGCAGATGCTGGCCAGAAGTTGTCTGGAAACAGAAACAGTAGCAATGGCATTAAAGAAATGCCTGACTTAAAGATGCAAATTTTGATCTCTTCTAATGCACGTTTGTAATTTCTGCTCACCTTTGAGGTGCATGTATAAATCCAAAGGAAATGTACTGATTCCACTACCAGTTCAATACTACCTAAAACATCAGGCTGTTAGCATTGCCTTTGTCCTTGCAGAAACAACATAAAGATTCATAGACTTCCCAGAGGAAAACAACAGCTGAATCTAATCACCTTCCAGGATGCTTTACATCACATACAAAGAGCAGAAGCTAATGGGAAACAATGCATTTTGCCATAGTGCTGCCACTTGCCAGACACATTGAAATCTGACTTAATAAGCAGTCAGAACTTCTTGCTACAGGGCTTCAGAGCGCGCAAGATAATTTCACAAATCTATGCTTAGTCTCCAAAGTTTTCACCTGAAAGACACAGAAGCATGCAATAGAGAAAAGGCATTAGCTGCTGCTAAGCTCACAAAGACACATAAAGAGCAAACTAATCTGATTTATAAACTATTACACAGAGAGAAAGGTTCATGCTATTTCTATATTAGATAAATTGATGAAAAAATGTTTAAGATATTAGCCTCTTCCATTCAGGTATAATGTAGTCCAGGTTAATGGAACGGTATGGTGAAATGCAGCGGAGGTTGCTACAGTTGCAGAAACAAACATTGTTTACAGATGGTGAGAATGACAGAAGTGCAAGAAAGAGCAAACACCTACCTGTGTTAGTGATCACTAAACTATCTGAGCCAAGGTGGGCCACGACAAGCGAAGTTATCTTGAAAACAACAAAGTTGATTTCCTGTAAACTCATAACTGTATTGCCCTCAACCGTTTTATCTTTTTTATTAGTTGAAAAACGTACTTATCAAAAAAGACACAGAATAAGATTTCTCACAGGTTTCACTTTTAAAAAGGAAAATTCTCTGGTATGTAACCACTGTAACCTTTGATATAATACCTGCATCCTGTTATTGTTTTTATGAATCATAGTCTTCCACTTGATTCATAGTGATGAAAGCCAACAAAGCAATCATGCTGCCCTGTCTTAATATCCCTACTGGAAAATTAGCATCATGCCTTAGTATTTGTCTCTCTTGAGCCACGCATCTCTTCAAGCTTTGTCTCCCATGCTATACTAATGCTCGGTACGCATCATGATCTTCATCATTTATCACAGTTATGAAAAATAAAGGCAATCAGAGCTCACTTACATTTTTGCCAGTGCATATTCTGTGGCAGGACGGAGTCTTTTTTCTCTTTGATGAAGATAGTTTGGCTTTTTGATTGCTAACGTGTGTTTGACTCCCTTACGGGGATGCGATAACTGACTGTCAGGATGTTTCTTTCAGCTTTTTAAAAGCTCCGTGTTCCCGCTGAACTCTGTGATGTCATCACATCCTCCAACCACAACCACTTTTATATTTTTCCCTTGGTCTATGTTGTTCTTCATGACGCTAAACTGTTCCTACAATGGCAGAGGAAGATATTATGCACAGAAAGGCACTTTATATCACTAAAATGTATTTAAACAAGCAATCAATCCTGGAACCTGCCGCTCATGGGACTTTTGCTGGAGTTTCGCAAAATGAGGTCAAAAGGTTGTAGTGCAGAAAAGCACAAGGGTCTTTTAGTAAGACTTTGCCTCCTGGGAAGCTAAAGATGACCTTGCTTTATGTGAGGCAGCGTTCTACCATCTCAGATGGCATAACTATTGGCCCCATACACTTAAGCTGAACTGCTCCACTATGCACGTCATTTCTGCATGGCTCTTTAAATGCTCAACACTTAAAATAAAAGATTTGAGTGTTTTCTCCTGCCTTATGAGAATCTCAACTCCCTAGGGCCACTAAATTTGAACACATGAGGAAACACCTGTAAACACTTCAAGCCTCATTAAATGAGGACGTCCTTCATTTAAAAAAGAAACCATTTTTTTCTGTTTTGTTTTTATCAAAATAAGTTTCCTAATAAAGGAGAGATGGCTCTTCCAAAATAGCTTGCAAAGCTAAAGGAAGGCTACAAAAACTCACCATAGGAGTTTCAATAAGTTCAAAAACTTATTCAAAAAAACAGCACCCATACATTTTTCCTATTCACACCACTGCATGAACATCACCTCATAAAACTCCCTGGAAGTTGCAAATGCTACTTTCTCCATTTCTTGGATTTGCAAGGAAAGCTGAGAGAAGAGGTTTTTCAGATGTGTTGCCTTCTGCCCATAAGGCAAGCAGAGCTATATGGATTCTTTACTTACCAATCAAAACTTTGTTATGAATATTCACAAGTAAGGTTGTGACTTAGGAGTGTCTTTCCCAGAGAAAAGTGTATTGGAGGCTGCACAGTTAGCGGTGGCTTTAGGATTCTGGCATCCCATCTCGCACTTTGGTATTCGTTAATAATCATTGCAACTGCGAAGTTCAACATCACAAAATTTTCCTCATTTTCCTCCCATGAAGAGAACATGGCAGAATCTGGTCAGACCCTAGACAAGGAGTCTGTCAAAGACAATTTCATCTTTCATCCTTTCAGGCATGCCCAACACCCCTGCGGACCATGTCCATATTGTGAACGCACTTTTGGCCTTGCATTTAATATGGGAGTAGAAGTGGGGTGGGGCGGAGGGAAGAGGGTAGAACTAAAAACCCAGCAACAATAATTGATAAAATACATAAATCGCATAAAGATGAAGGCCAAATGAGTATATTCCCTCTGGTTCGAAGATTTGTCCAAAAAAACAGAAAACAAAACAACAACAACAACAAACCAAAGTGGAGTGGAAAGAAATAAGGAACATGTTCCTTCTCACTGCTGCCCTCTGAGATAGCACCCACCTCCTCTGTTCTCAGGCCCAAGGGCATTGTTTAGCCAAGGTTTTGCATATTTGCATTAATGCTTACTCCCCGACACACAGTGTAATATCCTTCTGCTATTAAAATGCTTAGTAAGAGCAGGCAATCAGTTAGCTAATACTTCATAGATGGGCAGGTAAGATAGTCTAGCTCATAGCCCAGCAAAGTGAGGAAGAATATTAAAAGCAGATTTCAATGGCATTTCACTTATGCCACAGCACAGAGAATTTGTAAACTCTCAGACCTCTGATTCACTTCTCCCCTTAAATTAATAGAACTTTATCTAGCATTAAAAACAAAACAGCAAAAACCAACAAAAATCCTGACTTGCAAATTTGTGAAATTAAAATAAATGCTTGTAATAACATGAGATCTTCTCAAGGCAAACAACGTTTTTGAAAACCGGGGACCAATCATACATCGTTCACTCAAGACTTACAGGATAAGGCAGTTTCTGAAAGTACTGGAAAAAAATACCAGGGCTTGTCTTATGCCCTGACTCCAGCCAATTTCAGAGTGGTTAGGACTGTACTCTGGGGGTAGGCTTTCCCCTACAAGTCTGAACTTTGATACCTGTGAGCTACTACAAAACAGTTAGTAAGGCAAGTTCCTAGGTGTTTACCAGGAACAAGAACAGCCTAATATAGCACCTCTAATCTTTAGTCACAAATACAGTCCTTATTTGTGTTCTCCAGAGCAGTAGCAGTCCAGTCTTACATCTGCACATGCCAGGTCACATGAATATGTGCAGGTAAACTGCATACTACATAAATGTAGACAGAAACAGAGATTTGCTGTATCCGAGTCTGTATAGACATATCTTCTCACCTTTAACTGCATTGTATTCGAAATGCTGAGCACAACATTAAATCACTAAAGAATGAATTGTTTTTAAGGTCTATATGTCAACACTTTAAAACTGTGAAACCTTGCAGATAAAGTCATGTTGCAGTAAATATCTAAAATGAGGAACTTGCAAAAAGAGCATGTTATCCACAGATAAAACAGCCCAAACTATTTTGGTGGTTGATAGTCAGTCATCCATGACCATATTTTACACACTTACTAAACAAGCTTTTGATGCATTACCAAAGAATCACTCTTCAAAACATAACTTTAAAGCTATGCATGAGATACAAAGGGCCGTGTGTGTGTAGTTTGGTGAGCCAACACATCAAAATAAAAGCTCAGTCAAATACGAGCCTATTTCATGTGTTTTACAACAAAACACATGGGTGTTTGGGTAAAGACTATTTTACTTAAAAAGGTCAATAGGAAGACTTAAAATTTAGCAAGTGTCATAATCATGTCTGCCTCTTCATCTAACAACTGTTAGCTGATCACAATTAAAGTTTCTAGTCTATAAACCTGAAATACAGGCAGCAGGAAGGCTGCCTGCAAATAGTTGCAGTTTAAAATATGCTCAAAGTTACCTGCAGACTCAACCCAATTACAGTCCTCCTTGACCTGTTCTACCAATGCACCAAGTTTTATGTCAAGTTACACCTTAAAACTGGTCAAACCCTGGGCTAACAGTGGATGTCATTACCCAGAATCTAGATGCAACTTCTCATATACTTGATGGCAATACTTGTGAGTCATGCCCAGAGACTGAAAGATTCACAGGATATGTTATAATTAGGTCTGACCACCACACAGCTGTTCAAAGGATAACCTGTGAAAATAGCTGCAGAGAACACTAAAGCATCTAGGTGAACACAATCCACAAACACTGCTCTTCAGAGCTATGGCAAGTTAGAATTCTCCTAATCAGGGTTGCCAGTTCTGTACACGCACGATCTCATCAAAGATGGCAGGCAGATCCAGGTGGATCCCCACACCTGTGCAGAACCCAACTCTGCTCTGAGGACAGGACTAGAATGACAAACCCTATATGGGTCTCAACTCCTCCTGTTCCAGCCAAGATGATAGAATGCGAGAGAAGAAGTTCCCATGACTGCAGAAATGCAGATGAGCAGAATAAAGTGACTTGAGAGTTGGTAGCTGTTCAGTAATCTTACAGCCAAGCTTATTACAGCCACCAATAGATATATATTTTTAGGCTTGACACTTCTTACAGATGCCAGGAGATGAGCAAAAGAACTACAGAAGAACTCAGAAGAACCAAATCAAAGAACTGTTCCTAATGTCTGCTGTAGCAACATGGGCCTGCAAGCATTTCAAGCATCCAAATGATATAAAATCATAGGGATATACTATTTTTGACCTTCTGAAGCTGAGCATCATTTTGAAGATTAGTAATAAGACACTCCCTCCATATCTCTCTATTATTGCAAGCTTACAAGCTTATCTCTTGTCCCAGGAATGAGTAATTTTCTTTCTCAAAATGGGCTAATGCTGTTGACAGATGCCCCAGATTTTGTTTTTAAGAACACATGTCAATATTAGCACCTCAGTAGTGCTGTACAAAGTGACAAGTATGAATATAAAAGTATTAGCCTGATATTTCAAAAGCTGTGGATCTGTTGTCTTAGGCCAACTTGATGTGGCGTGACATTTCATGATGTATCTACTGTATCTGCATTTACCAGTTAACACTGGCAACTCCTCAAACACTCCTAAAGCAATACAGAAGCAAAATGTTAGTTTGAATAAAAGACGAAAATTTCCCATTTTCAGTAGAACCTGGGGCTTCACCTACATGAGTCAGGGCAAGAGAGAGATCAAAACAACCTGACGAGATTTACGAGACAAGGTGAGACACTTGTGTCAGGAAACATAATAAATCTTATGACTCTCTGGACAATACCTGAATTTACTACATACCTCCATGTAGAAAGGCCTAAAAACGACAGACATCTCTGTTTTCTCATGGGCTGAGGTAAAAGTCTGATACAGGCAGAGAAAATGTAATCGCTTGCAAGAACAACCTATTCTTTCACTCTTGGATCTCAGACTCAGAAAGCACAGACACATACTAAGTTTGCAGATAAAAGTAACACTTTTTTCAATTAATAGTCCTGTATTTTCCTTTTTACTTGGGAAATCTGCCCCTCTAAAAACAGGTATGTACTGCAAAGCCAGGCCAAGAACAGAGCCAAAGGAACAGGCATACCTCTTCACAGCATACATGCATTTAGTATTTATCTTTCTACCTTCATGATTCAGAAATACAGGGACGCCTGCTGAGATAGAATAGTTAAAAGACTGCAAGCAAAGCAGGGTTCAGGACTCTGTGTGTGTGTGTATGTGTGTGTGTGTGTGTGTGAAATATGCATGTATATGCATACAAATATATATATATATTTTTCAAATGAGCCTTGTACCTCCCACTTCACCTTCTGAAACAAGTTCTGATTCATACCTGTGTTTTGATAAGGAACAAATGATGCAGCCTTCATATTTCTCAGCTCCAGCAATAAGCACTTCTGGCAGTGTAAATCACCATAACCCCTGGGTGCATTTCTCAGCTGCTGAGAATCTGACCTTGGGTCATTCGACTCCTACTTTAGAGCTGCTGAACATATTTTTTGCACACCAAGAAATGTCCCATACTGACCAGGCTTAATATCAGAGACAACCTTTCAAACGTTCTGCACACAAGAGTCCAAACAAAGCTTTTCCCAGCATCCTCAGGAGAACTGTGTGTAAAAAGCATAGAAAGAAAAAAAAAAATGAGCCAAACGAGTTTCTCACATTGAGACCATGTCTGCACTTGCACACAAAGATGAGAGTTTCCCATGAAAAAGTACTTGCATTTTCTAAAACTTTTATGTCCTAAAACTGACCTTTAGAGGTTTTCTTTGTACTTGGGCACTTGTCTAGACTGTGCAACACGGAAAAAAAATCCTAACTTCCACAGAATCATAGAAAGTAAGAACAGGAGACTCCTCCAGAGACATTCCTGTCTCTTGTTCAGAACCAAGATATGACCAGTTCCCCCAAAAAGTCCTTCCTGACAGCTGATACTTATCCAATATACTACTTCGAGCTAAATACGCAAGGTTTTCATAGCTGGTGCTCACGATCCATCCTGCCCTTGCCTCTTCCTTCCTGCTTGCTCACATACATGTGTTCAGCAGGCCCCGGCGGCACAGGCTACTTGTACCCTACCAGTTCTCCTCAAACACTCAGGTGTTTGTATATGAATGAGTAGCAGTCACATTTAGCTTAAATTTCTCCAGCACTGAGTCAGGCCACAGGAAAAATATCACATAACACGGTCTGTGTCTGGACTGCGCAGGTGGTGGTGTGACATGAATTGACCTTAACCCAGCTAGAGGAACAAGAACTATGATGATCCAGAAGTGCAGGTTTCTGTGTTTGCTGGCAAAGCCAGGCCAGAATCCTGGTATATTCTCATGCCAGGTTTCAGTAAAACACACTGAAAATCATGTCAATGGAGCTTCTCATGGTTAGGTGTTCAAACTAATTTGTGTGTGTCTGCATATCCTGTAATGACACCTAACTACATTGATGATACACGATCTTAGGTGAGCTGGAGCTGGGAGGAATTACACAGCCTCTCCTCTTCCCATGCTGTACAGTGGCTGCTACCACAGAGAGTGTCAAGTGAGGAATGCAGCAGGGTATCTTTGCAATTTCCCCACCTGCAGCAATGCCACTCTGCTGACTTGCTGGTTTATAGAACTTCTGTGTACCAACATAATGAAAACCATCTGTCCAAGCTATCTGCTGAGAAATTGTACACAGAACCACCAGCAGACAAACCTGAAATTGGCAGAAATCAGAAGCAGATCTCAAACGATTCATGGAAAAACAAAAATAAACAAACAAAAAAACCCCCGCAGGATTAAGAATATCATTGAATATTAGTGACATAAATTGCATGATTAGATCTGAGAGTTGGCAGTGTGAGACAGCAAGAAAGCTGGGGGATCGGTTACAAAACATGTCGTCCTATGTTCCCACTAGCGTGTCTCAAGCAGCCTTCCTTTTGTACTCGTCCTGCATAAAATCCAGCAATATGCTGGAATAAAAACTTCAGTCCATCTTTTCCGAGGCTGCCAAAGAAAAGCATTTATTTGAAGGGGCTCTCACCACTAGATTTTTAAGATTTCTTTTTCTCCTCACAGGAATAGAACAAGAGAAAAAAACAAAACCCAAAAACCACAGATGAACAAAGAAGACTGCATAACATGAAAAGGCTGACACTTCTCATGACCTATATTCATCATTTCTCAAAGAGATTTTCATTCAAAATTCATGTTATTGTTGACATGAATTTCATATGAAACACACTTTCTGAGAGTATCATATTTGACTGCATGCGGACAGAGGTAAGACCTAGAAAGTCAATCTGCTGAAAGCCCACACTTGTGTTCAGCTCACACAATGGAAATAATGATTCTGAAACAGAATTATTGGTGGTTAATTCAGCCAAAAATGTGCCCAGTACAGCACAGAAAACCAAGAACTTCAGCATCTCATTTCACATTCAGATATTGGCCCAGGCTTGGCCAAACTTAGAGGAAGAAGCAGTTGTTCAAGTTAAAGGGGTGTGAGGAGAGCTACCTGCGAGCTACCTGCTCTGCTATTAGCAGGTCAGACCTACTGCTAGAAACCTTCCATCAGGTTGTTTCTAGGCAGCTCATCTTGAGGGAAAAAAAAAAAAAAAAAAAGGGACAAAGAAAATCCACCCTTGCACTGATAGTAGGGCTTAAAAGTTTGAGCCCAAACTGTGCTTTCCAATGAAAGTCAAATCACCAATTTCTGGCCCCCTCTGGGAACCATTTGTACTGAGACTCAGTAGCTTTGGCAGCATCCTCATGCCATCTATAGAGCAGAAAGTTGTGAACCTACAGACTAGTTCCCATCGCTTCATTTGGTGTTTATTTTTCCATGGCCTTTGAGGGTGCCACTCATTCAGAAAGCTCCGGGCACTTGTCCGGGGGCCCAAGCAATGCGAAAGGTTAAACAGTTCTCTGCTGCTTCTTCAGGTCACTCTACAGATCTCAGCTTATCTCTTCATGCAGGAGGTAATTTCCCTGCTTAATCTATAGCCCTTCACCAAAAACATCCCTGCTATTACCCCTGTATTTCACTTAGCCCCACTCCCTTTGCTCCATTATCAAGATTCTTCTTCTCCACTGCTGATCATAGATGTGGCAAAAGGCCATATAAACCTTCAGTTTAGTGACTTGAACTGAAAGTAGCATTTATTAGTCTCCCTTTAGCATTGATAGCAAGGACAGGATCTTGGGAGAGTGGAAACATGGATTCCCCCTAGGGCATTGATTCCCCGTTATTTGTTCTATCTGCATTTGACCCTCAGAGTTAAGATAGGGCACAAGATTTTCAAACTGATTTCTAATCCAGATGAAAAAAGGAACCAAAAACCTCATGTCTTATCAGCTCTGGTTCCTGGCCAGCCCACATTTAGAAAACCTGACTTTCAGTTTGCAGAGTTGCACCAAAGTGCTTACAGAGAGCACTTTTATGACATTCCTTGCCTATTTGAAAACCAAATAGAAAGAATAGCAAAATGCCACCTAGACAGAGGCATAGAATCAAAAGCTTGGTGAAGTAGAAGTATTTCTGCTCACATCAGAGAAATGTGCATAGCTGGAAGTTCTCCACAAGAAGGGAAATTATGAAGGATGGCAGTGGTCAGCAGGAACACAGGAAGAAATTACAATTTGGGGTGCAATTAAGTTTGTTTAAAGTGAAATAAAACTCTAAGAGGGATTGCTGGAATTCTTTTGGAAAAAAAAGTGCCAAGTTATCTGCAGGAACTAATCATAGGCTCTCTGCATGCAATAGCTCAATTCTGTGCTACAGACAGACTCCCTTAGAACAGACTCTGTAGGCTTTCTTTACGTGTTTTTTTTTTTTTTTTTTTCCTGAAGCACATGCTTCTGGTCACTCTAAGAAAAGGATCCTTGAAGTGTTTTTGTCACAGTATACTCTTATTTCATTATTATTTTATTTCTGTGTTAAGAGCGAGACTAAAGATTAGTTTAAATGCATCATGTCCAGAAGCACTGAAATTCTGAAGATCGAAATACTCATAGGAGTGAAAAGGCACATCTGACTGGCAGCTGAAAGCTCTGGAAGTTATTAATGGCACTCTCCAGGTATCTGGATCTCAGGGTCCATTATGTTATTACATCTGTCACTATCTAGGTAGAACACAACGAAAGCCTCAAAGAGGAATGCTGTTTTAAGACCATAAGGCTCACTTGCTCTCATTCACAGTCTCATTGAAATACTTTATATTCCGCTTGCTGTTTTCCAGGCATGCATGCATTCATTCTTGGAATTAACACAACAGTACAAAATTGTATGCGAATCAAAAAAGTAATATGCATTTAAAAAAGGCCACTCCAACAAAAGGTGAGTAACAATTTTCTCTGCCCTTGTATAGTTAAGGAGGTGAGAGTATTCATGACCAAGCAAAACCGTCCTTTTGTGTTTTAAGGTGGTTACTTTGGGAAGGGTCAGTAGGGCAAAATATTGCAGTAACATTTGTATTTCAGAATTTAATAATAAGAAAAAAAATATTTGAATTGCAGCTTCTATAAGTCAGAGAAGGACTCCAGCAAATAGATTCAAAGACACTCAAACATGTCAGCTTTGGGAAGCAGAGATACCTAGAATTGAATCATCCCAGTTACATGAGTAAAGGAAACAGTACCCAAATACTCAGGGCAGTTCCCTGATGAACGCAAAGTCTGGAATTGATTTCGAAGCCAATAGAGTACCGCTGACTCCAACAGGAGAGGGTCACTTAATAGCAGCTGTCATCGTTCCTGACACCTACCATCAAGTTCAAACGGTGCAAAACATCAGGAAAAGCTGTAAGTTTGAGTCAAAGCAAGAGAAACCCACTTCTGCAACTAATGTTTACACACAACTGTTTGTTTGCTCATTACTAGATCTTTATTGCTTGGTTAAAGCTGCCACCTACTGGTCTCTCTGATCACATAAGACGAGCAGTTTTGCAAATGCGCAGAGACAAAATCTTGGAGCTCACCCTTAGACAATCTCCTCTCCAACATGTGCTGCTGGCAGCAAAGCTTTAACAACCCAAAGGGAAAAAAAAAAGAACCTATCACCTAAAACTCTGCTCCAACTTAAATTCAAATATTAAACATTAAATATTACAAATAAAATCAGGTGAAGTACTAAAATAACAAATGAAACACAATTCATGTGGGCAATAAGATGCATCAGAAAGCGTCCACATAATACTGCTGCTTCTGTTTCTATCCATTGGTTGCATTCTCCCCCAGTTGGATCCAGTGCTCCAGATCACCGTAAGCATTTTATCCTAAGTAGGCTCCTCTCTTTTCATGCTAACTTTTCTGTTCAGAAACACTTGCAAGCTTCCTCATGCAGCACTTTCCCCCCTCTTTGGGGAAAGTCCCCCTTCTTTCCCCCGTCTGCCATGGATCCTTATCCATCCCATGTTTTTGAGGCTTTGTATCTACTGAATCGCTTCAGTAATTTTAGTAACTACCCTGCGCTTTCAGCAGCAGGATCAGGGAGCACCACAGCTCAAGCCACACCTGACTGCCAGAACCAGCTGCAGTGCCTACTACTGAAAATGTCTCAGATGGCAGAGCAGGGGCTTGAGAGATCAGATACAGCTCCCTGGAGGACCTAAGGATGTCCCTCACAAGCACACGCACAAGCCCTTATCCAATGGCAAGCTCTTTAAGTTACGTTTCTTCTTTCAAGTGACAAAGCAACTCTATTTAGGGTCACCAGTAAAACCCTGGCAGCTGCACTGCCTTAAGTTACACCAGCATTGCGCAACACAACTGATGAACCTTCCCCGGGTTCCAGTCACGTCACAGGCATGTCTCTCAAAAACAAACAAAAACAAAGAAACCCACAGTAGAACAGAATTATGTACGAAACAAATTGTTCCCTCAGCTCCTTGTAACAAGAGCATCCAAGGGAAGGCGATATCTTACCTAAAAGCAGAGCTGGAGGCAAAAAAAAAAAAAAAAAAAAAAAAAAAAAAGAGTCTATAAATACAATATGCATTCCAGATTCCAATATGTATCTGGAAATACTTCATATGGGAACATAAGGAGTGAGATGCACTTCCGCGAAGGATAGGACCAAACAGAGGTTATGGATGAATAAAGACTGATGATGTGCTATGAAATTTGTTCCTTGTTCTGTAAGCAATGACTTCAACACAGCAGTGTCTTTAACCACCATCAGTACCTTGAGTCAAGGATAACAACCATGCCTCTTGCTGCCCTACACAGGGTTTCACCCTCAGAGAGTAAGCAACTCCATGTATGATTTGGCCACCTGTGCAGCTCAGAGGTGGCTGAGGGCTCATGGTCTCCCAAATACACACAGTGTGGGCCAACAGCTGATGAAAGTAGCACGAACTGCCAACAGTTGGAAGAACAACCTCTATTCTGTACAGAGCAAGAAAAAGAAAAGCACTTCTCACAAGTAAATGAGCTGGGAAAGCAATGAGATACAGCATGCACAGCAAGGAAGCAAATCTTTCCTCTGCAAATGAGAATTTCAGAATAATTTCATAATCCCCTCAGGCATGGGAGATTTTCCATTAGTCTCACGGCCACTGCCAACGCTTCTTCAGGGGAAACAATAAGGTCTATTGCTGTGACTTAAATGCTAAAAGCAGTGAACAAGCTCAAATTAATGCAGAGAAAACTTTTTTTCCTGAGATCCAATAGAGAATATTTTATACACCCGTTGAGGATTTGAAGGTAGCATTTCTAAAAATGAACCTAGGCAGTAAAAGGCTTTGCCAAATGTGACTAAAACAGCAGCATTATTCTCCTGCAGAGCCATCTATGGTGTTCTGCTTTGATTTTTGTAAAGGACAGTCAGCTAAACTGCTATATTTCTAGGCATGTTTAGGGTAGACTGCTATAAAACTGAAATGTTTGCAGAATTTTCTGCAATCTATCTGTAAAACTTTTAACCCTGAAAAATGTGGAAATTTCAAATACAGCAGATGTTTAGAAGTCTCACTATCATAAGTCATCAGAGCACTGTGCCAGCATCACTTAAAGAACACATCTGAGGAGAACTTTTACTCATACCTGATATTCTCATTTAAGATACAGAATTGATTGCCGCCTACTTATCTGTGCTACATATTTCTGAGTAATCCCTTTCCTGACCTATTGCAGTGAGGAATGAGAAGGATATTTTGTTTTACTCTACACATACAGAACATATGTGATATTATTATCAGCTCCCTGGAAATTTAGGGGGTTTCCTTTTGCAGGACTCAAGTGTGAAAATCGTCTGCTCCTTTCTTTCGGTAAGTAGAACTCTCTCCAGGTGATCTTTTATTATATTAAATGCAGGTGCACAGACCAGCTTCTAATGTACTTGATGATTCTGGTGCAACTGCCAGATAAGGTACTTAATTATCCCTTTGACTCTTCCATGTCTCTTTCATTTATACTTATAAAGTATGCAAAGCCATTGACCTTTAGTTTAATTTATTTTCCACACTATTTCCCCTCCAAATACATTTTGAAAACTACCATTTCCCTAGCTCAAAGTTTTCCATGTGAGATAAACTGCCCTTAAGAATCCTCACTTACAACACCACACTGCCACACTGGGCTATTACAATTCATTCAACTTTTTTTTTTTTTTTTTCCCTTCCTCCTCTCTTTTCTGAGGTTAGAAGCCTCATATACAATACATAAGTACAGCACCTGTCAGACTAATCTGGCAAATTACAGACTCTCACGTTAATTTTGTGAGCTACTAAATGGTCAGTGTTATTGCTCTAATGCATGTGCTCAGCATCTAACCAGCAGGCAAAAGCCTACAGCCACAGTCTCCCTGGACACTGGAGGCAGCTCCTGTAGTATTCTACATATCACCCAGTTTCACTTCAGCATGACGCTGGAGTTACAACAATTTCATATAGTTTCCAGAGCTTGTTTATACAGAGAAACTTCCAATGCATTTTAGGAGATCCAACTGAAGCTAGACAAACAAACAAAAACCCACACCACACTCAAATCTTATCATTACCATGGCTACATACTCATTTGCTCTTGTTTTGCTGTTATTAAGAGTAGTATTTAATGAAAATAAGGAGGTATATGTGGGAGAAATATGTGTTTGAGAAGGCTACTTTGGAAAACATGCTAAAAAAAAAAAAAGCTGTGAGCTACATTTTCCCTCTGATAGCAACCAGACATTTCCTAGTTTTCTACTTTGATTATATGCTAGTTAACCAAGTGACTCAGCAATGTGTTGCTGTATATCCCTACCTGGTAAAGGGTCAAGATTGTTTATGGTTAATGAATGCAGATGCGTTAAAGTTGGGCTCAGATGAACAGCTTTTCTCCCAACCAAGATGAATTCTACTAGGAGTTTATTTGCCCAGGTTCTGTGGAAAGAAATGGCAGGGCTGGAGAATTTTTTTCCTCATCTGTTTGATTGTCAAATTCAGAATAAGTAAATAAATAAAACCAAATCATAGGTCAATTCTAAGTCACTGATTTTCCCCTCCAGAGAGCTACATCAGAAGGGAAAAATCTACCTGCAGTGTTTCCCTAATACTTTCTTCCTATGTTGTGTATTGTGTCAGATTTACCAGGGCTATTAGGAAGAAAATAAGAAGAAATAAGAAGACATATAATAACAAGCAGAAATGACTGGTGCATTCACTAAAATCCAGGATTTTCTCCTTGAGAACTCACATATCCGAGTCCCTGATAAGTTCCATCATCCAATAAAAATACCAGATACCATCACACCAATTCTCTTTTACTGGTCTTCTTTGGGGTATGGTTTGATTTGTCCACCAAGTGTAGTTATAACTGCCATTTTTACTGTTTGGGGGATCTACAACCAGATATTTAAACAGTCCATCGTGTTTTTCCAGATTAGACCAGGCCAGGTGACTTCCAAAGAAAGAATTTCAGAGTTGCTCTTTTGTTTACAGAGCAACAACATTTCCATATTGGTCAGAGCTCAGCACAGTTTGGATTACATATTAAACAATGTTATATTCATTTATTTCTTAACAATTGTAGGTAATGAGGGCACAAAGCCTGGGTCTCTCAGAGTTCAAGTGTACCGTGCAGAAATGTACAAATGCCAAATGGAGGCACAGTGTGGCCAGATAAATAAATTCAGAGCTTTCAGAAAGGAGTTACCAATGCCGAATAGAAAACTATGAGAAACACTTGGCTATAGATCACATTTTCCATGCCTGTCTTCCTCTCCACACTTGGCTAAAATCCTGATCTCAGCATGGCTGCAATATAGCAGCCTTTCCTCTCTCATCCTGTTCTCACACACACACTCCCCCAGCTGCCCTTTGCAAGTGTGTTTCCAGCTAGCATCGATTTTGCACACACATCATTTTCAAATTCTCGGTGAGGAAAAAGAGGGGGAAAAAATCCCTGAGGTCTGACAGAAGGGGGTAGAAAAAGAAAAAAAGTCAACTTGCTGTATTTATACCAAGAAATTATTTCCCTGCTGCCAGCAGCAGGGCCCAACCTTTTGAAGTCACAGCATCAGGGTGCAGTACACAAATACTGCATCACCTGGGAGGTATTTAAGGTCCTCCAACATTTGCCTAATGTTCTCTGTTTTACCTGATATCATCTGAGAAAGACAAAAGAAATCAAATCATACTGTTCCAGTTACAAATTACTCTGGTGAGGTAAATTTATATCCTCCCACCTAAACATTATTGTGAAAATATTTTGACTTACTCTGATTTGTTTCTTTTAACTTGCAACCTGTAATATGTGTTTATGTGAAATGAACTGTCATGCTAAATATTTTTATGTTTTCAATTCCCCTTCCAAGTTTTGTCAAAATTTAATTCTGTCAAAACTCAACAGTCTTAGAGCCGTAACTCAAAGGACCATTTCAGATGTTCAAGTGAGGCATAAAGATCCAAAGCACAACACTGAATTCTGCCCTGTCATTAAATCACTATAAAACGTGGAAATATGAGGAGTCTTAAGTTTATGAAATCTTGCTATTTTTAAACTATTCTTATGACTTTGAGGATCAGAACCAGGATTTCTGAATATTTACAGCTGATGACATGCACATACACAACTGCTGGATACACTCCTCAAAGGCCAAGAAAACACCTGGAACCTTATGCTTAGCATCTGCAGGCTCTGATCCTTCAGCTGACACAGCAGCACTATGATAGCATCTAATCACAGCACAACAGCAGCAGGAGGAAAAGGATCTAAGAGCAAGGCCTTTTTTCCAAGTTCACACAGGGCTGGAAGCAGAGTCATGAATCCAAGCAAACACCAGACAAGTCCACTCTCCCCAGATCACAGCACGTAGAAACAAGCCCTTCCTGGGATTCTGCACCAACTGCAACTGGGACAGCTTTGTTAGTCATGCACCAAGCACAAGCTAACATTCTCTCTCTCTGCGCTGTGTTAACAGCGCCTATAAGACCCTTCTCGAGCACAAACATAAAGAATTTTCAGAAGACTATAAAACATGACAGACATCACTCCTCCACCTCCTCAGGACAGCGTGACCTGGGGAACAAGACCCTCATTGCCCTAAAGCACTGGTGGGTCTAGGTACAAGCAGCTTCCCCAAGAATGCAAAGATTCAAGAGATTTGGAGTTTTAAGGAGCAGTAGGGTTTGGGAATGAAGCTGTCTGATGGTATCACATACAAGTTGTTTTCAGACTGTGAACTGAGAACAGAAGAAGTCAAACTATTGAGCAATACGTAGAGCATTGTCCATTTCTTTGTCGAGCCCTTTTCTCCCTGGGAAGAGCAAACAAGGCAGCCAATGCAAGTTACAACCCTGCAGAATTAATCACTCCGTGTATTACTGATTATATCAGCTGCCTTTTAGCTTGCTCTAACAAAAACAGTTTGTCCCAGCAAAAAGCAGTAGGTGCAGAAAGCCACAGAGTGCAATGAGGTATCGGATGAAAGCTCCCTGTTACTAAAAAGTGTAGTGTCACTCGCCTCACTGACACTAATACTCTCAGTTTAAATCCAGCAGAAAAACATCTTAAAGCCTGCCACGCACATGTGCTCTCTGCATCCTCAACAGAGAGGGCGTGCTCAGGGTTTGGTAATCTCAACTGTAACAATCATTTTAGCACTACCTATGAGGGCATCCTGCAAGAGAAGCCTCAACAGCCTCCTATGTACTCACAGCTTCAGAAATGAGAGCTAGTCTATCAAAAATATTGTTAAATAATAAATACCATGCTCATAAATCTGACAAGGGATTTCCAGTGAAACTTCAGTTAAGAAGTCACAGTCATCTGCATGCAAGATATCAAGGAACATCAGAGCAGTCATGAATTCAGAAGGATTTATTAGAGAATTTTAAAGACTAATCTGAGCACAAGTTTTGCCTTTGATTTTGATTAAATGGCTCACTAGGGGAGCTAAATGAATAGCTGACTCTTATTTTTACTGAAAAGCTCTCATCGCCATCCAATGCACATATTCCCTATATTTTTCTCTAGCACTCATCTCTGGCTGCTGCAGCTTACTGAGTTACTAGTGCACCTGCAGTTTTTTTGTGTAATACTGCCCAAGCTTCCAATCGATTTCTGTCAAAAACATAATATACAGGCTCATCATGTTGCAACGGATGAACAAAATAAAAGACTAATTACTTTGGGTATTTAAAGAAAAAAAAAATCAAGCATTTGTTTTTTAAAAAAGGCACCCCAAAATTATTTCCATTTCATGGACTAGCTTCCAAGGTTTCCAGGAATAGCATAAAGAAGAGATGAGCAACAAAAATCCAAAATTTTCTCAACGTTTAGAAAGGTAATATACACATGACATTTTGAGCTACATGTATTCTAAGCCCCTGAGCCTTGCAGAAGTCTAAAACTACTCACTGAATCCTGGTTCATATATGGCATCGGTGTCCTGCACAGCATACAACCAAGCCCACGGAGATACTGCTCTTAGATGTTAAAACCAGGATCATAAATAAAATATTCGGCGTTTTGGGTGTTTATAAGTAAAACCCCCACAGTTGACCGTTCACTTACTGAATACAGTTTGTTATATGATTTTATTACCTGATAGATTAGCTATTTTGGTTTTGGTCTGGAACATATGGACAACAGAGGCAGGAGAAGGGGGATTGCATCTGTGGTAGAAAAGAACGCGAAAGGACTGTAAACAATTACAGTGATTTTAGGGAGTCACTATTATCCAATGAACTGCATGCGACAAGTCTCTTCTTTACTTGCACAGGTGTGAGGCTTGTACCAGATTTTTGGTCCTCCTTCACTGCTGACTTTTGTTCTGGAATTATTGGAATGATAATGAAGCAGACTGCATATTTAATCTACCAGCTTGCATTTCTTTTACTGGGTAAATATTTAATTTTTTTTTTTTAACTCCCCATGCAAGTTGTACCTCCATTAGCCTCTTGACCCTGGATAGAGAGGAGCGAATTCCAAGCAACACCTGTATTTTTGCATTTTCCTCATTTCCCTACACAAACTCACCCTCACTCAGTTAAATATCCCAGAAAGTTCTAACATCTTTCACCTCTGCTCCTTGATAAATACATACATATATATATATATATATATTTTTTTTTTTTTTTTTTTGAAACATGCCTGGGAGCCTATCGTAGGCATATAGCAGCCTCTGCTGTGCGCTGGCTCAGCATAGCCTTTGTGAAAACAGTGGTGCTCTCCTTATCTGCTAAGGAGCTAAAACTGTGACAGTGAAGACATGTTAAATTTATTGATGATAATGAAACTTTTTCTTGCGGGCATTGCTTCAGCTGGTTCCTGCTCTCCAATGGAGTATCAACATGGCCCCTAAAAAGCCAAGTGCCATTCTGTGGAGTTGTTTGGTATTTCCACTTATTCCGTATTTGTAATATTCTTAGAGTCAAGAATCACCTGCAAGCAAAGACGGGAACTCTGACACTGAAGAATTAAGCTGCTTAAGAGCAGAAATTGTACAGGGCAATAACTGCAGCATAAAGAATTGATAATGGAATTTACCTACCAATACAGATGAAAAAGAAGGGTTACATCCAGGTTTACATTTCATGGTGAAATTAGGCCAGACTCCACGAGACATGAAATGATTTATGCTAATAAAATATTAACTCACAATAAGGGGGAAGATGTTGGCATTTTCGTGGGAACTTGCTGCTCGGAGAAAAAAAATGGCAAGAAACCAACCCAAACAATTACCAAGTTAAACTGGTTTTGTCTGAGAGCCTGATCCAGAAAAAGTGACATAGCAATCACTACGTATTCCAAATTGTATTCCAAATTTCAGAATACAGATATCAAATGCTGTAGAAGCCGCACACAAACGCTCTCAGATTTGAATCTTGGTGGCAGTGACCACAGCCTAAGACAGACAGGACCTCTGCCTAGCTTTCTACTAGCTTTCTTTGGCCCCTAGTTAAAAGAGGATCAGCTAGAGTTCTCCTAAACTTAAGTGCTGGACTGAGACTAACATTCCCAGTAACACTCTGTATAATTCACTGGTCTTTGGCCTCTGTAAGATTGCTTACATATCCCCATTTTCTTGTAGTATTTCTCTATAAACTTAGTGCCTGAGCACATAAACAAGCGCATAAAGGCTTGGTAATTAAAGCCATGTTACAATCGAGCTTTGCATACAGAAAGCTTCGGAGATTAGTTTATTCTACTACACAAAAAATGAATGCAGCTATATATATTTCTCAGCCTTGTGGATTAATAAGGTGTACTTCCTTGTATTTAGATAAATACCACATGTCACAATTATTAAAGAAGACCAAAAAGCACTACCATACACAACCTTGAACAAACAAAGCAGCTGAATAATCTATGTGAAATTTTACAGGGGTGTTTTTCAGGGTTCAGCTTTTATTCATTGTGTTACAATCCTGAGATTAGCATAGCAGCGTCTGGATCAGATTTCACAAATAAGTTTTGAGCTAAGATATCATGAACTCACTTCTCCAGCATAAGAGGTGTTTTGTTCGTTTGTTATGTCCTGTCAGGTGGTTCACATACAGCAGACACGGCTGCTGCATCTTACCCAGACTCTTATAAAAATTTCTGCAGGGCAAGGCGGAAATACGTTTGCCAAATGTCTGTTTTGGGTCTTTAGCAAAGTTCCTCAAGATCTTCAGATGAAAAACAATACAAGAAAATGAGTTAATTAACATTACTACCTGAATGTGGGAACAGGGAGTAAGGGACTGAATTTTACTCCTCTCATCAAAGCTATGATCATAATACTAAGAGGGACAATAGTCTCAGCATCTCAGATTTTTCCCACTGTTGCCTGTAAAGATTTGCTACAGCACTTATGTTCAGGGTAGGATCTCTAAGAACAATGTGATGCCTTTTCACAAGCAACTAGAATAAATGCAGATGATATCTCGGGTAGCCAAAAAGGCCTAGATTAATCATTACAGATCCCATGCCAGATTTTACCTAAAAGAAGACAAAAAAGTGACATTCCAGCTTTGACTGGTACTGCAGGAATAAGGTGAAAGACATTTCCCCATCTTTTTGCCACATCCAAGCTATGTACACTGTAAATCCCTAAACTCAATGGCTCATTGTTATTAAGCCAAGCTTGGCCTTACAAGAGCTAGAAGCAATTTTACATCTGTAAGAAACATCTTCCTCACCGCTTCTTAGGCGGTCATAATGTGCTAACCCTGTGCATTAGCTGACTTTAGTGGGAGTCATTTCCCAGACCCAGAAAAAAAGCTGGATGAGGGCCACTGAGAGTAAAACATAATCTCCGCACATGGGAAAAAGGCTCTGAAACTTGATCCCAGATTACAAACTATTGTTGTCTGTGACTCTCACTATATTTGTTTAGAAGGGAAAAGTGGATTTAGGGCCTTTATTTTCTTATGGGATACTTCAGTCATTACCCCTAAAAAAGAAAACTATTAGGTAGCTCACTTGCACTCAAAAGGAACACATTTGTTATTTGGTTCATCTTAATTCTTGTTACATGTACTGTAATGGCAAGTATCTCTTGAAACAAAAGAAGAATAAAAAATGAAAATTCAGTGCTCCAGCTTGCTCATTGAGAAATAGGCTGCTTCTCTTTTCAAACTTCCTGACATGCAGGTATTAGTATGGTTTAGATGGATTTTTGTTCGATATGAGAGGTTGCTCTGACAATTTGGTTGTGGAAGCATAAAGTTTCTGTTTAAGAACTTCAGCAAGTGTTACAAGTCTTTGCAGGTCCTCTCAAAGGCAGTTTCACATCAAGGAAGTAAAACAGTGGATAAAGAGCTCTAAGTAGCAGTAGATATGCAAATTGCTTCATTCTCCCCCCCCCCCAACAAAAACAAAAAACATGAATCATATTTCTAGCACTAGGCAGAAATATTTAATTTTGCATTTTCTTCAGAAGATCTGTCCTCTCATTTTGGTTTGTACTAGTCAGTGGCACTGGCCTCAGTTCTCCTTAAACCGAGAATTTGTACTCCTATACATATACGGCACCCAAAGCCTGAATTCTTTCAAGCAATGTAACCAAGACCCAAGATATCCCTCACTTTTTACAGAAAGATGCTTTTGAAATCAAGTTTTTGAAACGCCACAGACCATCAGAGGCCAATTTATAAGCCAAAAACTGAGCTGAGCAGAGCACAGGAAATCAGGAATTGTCTCTAAGACAAATGCCTCTACATATCACCCACTCGCACACAGAATTCGTGCAGCTACTGAAAGATTTTTGATATTATATGCATGAAAAATCTCATAGCTACCTGTGTAATTTCCATCTATTTTTCTTCTCAACTTCCTGATTGCTGCTCTGCAGGCAAGCAAGTAGAGAAACAAACTTTGTATACACGAGAACTCAATCTGTGTTGAGCCCAGCCAGATGCATGCAGTTACTCAGGCATGTACACATCTTTAAGGAACAAAATTAATATTTGTGCAGATACACCTAGTTTGATGGCAAAATTGGTGCAATGGGGAACTTGAAATTGTATTTTACTTTCGTAAATGAAGTGCAAGGGCCCCAATTCAAACAGTACAGGCTTATGTTTAATGTCAAACTTTCAGTTAACTTTTAGACTTAATTGCTTTACTGAATCTGTGCCAGAAAAGGCAGGTCAGAGAGACTAGGAGATAAAAATTGGCAGAGATAATTCTCTGTCCCCTTCTGCCCTGAATTCTGGTTATAGATCACAGTGAAACTCAGACGATCATTTCAGAAACAAACATAAAAATATCTGAGCCAAATCTGAATCACCTATTGTGCAGAAGGAAACTAACCAAAGTGCTATTTCTGCTATACTGTTCACTGATATACTTTATAAAATACTAGCGGGGGGGGGGGGGGGAAACCTCATATATCAGACTGCTTCCATGTTGAGATTTAGCCACCCCCTCTAATGGATTCACCTGTTTCCCTCCAAAAGAATGATTACTGTGCCTCCTTGCTGAACTTTTTTTTTTTAAATCTGATTGATTGGCAAGTGCACTAGCGAGGGTTTCCTTTGGTCTAATTCACAGCACCATCTAGTGACAACAGTTGGGATCAGGAATAAAATGTTATTTCATGCTACGTTTTTAATTTTAATGGGTGCATTAATGTTCGTGGATGCATATTTCCAACCCCGTTGTTGCAAATAAAAAGTATGATGAAAAATTAAATCCAAATAAATCTTTGGTCAGCAAGCAGAACCGCGATTAAGATTTGTCTAAATGGGAAGAAAAATGAGTTGTTAACTTGTTAATAACACAGCCCTATAGGTGTTTTTTGACAGAAGAAACATCTGTCTATTTCTACCATTGTCAGTTTGAAAACACAGTTTTCAAGTTTGTGTTAGAGCTATTCAACCAACACAAAACTTGGTGGGTTTAAATCTAGAAGCTAAACATAAATCATTTCTAGAGGCTTCAGAGATCACCCAGAAGGTATAAAAAATTAATGCCAACAAAAGGCCAAAAGCTCTATTCTCAATCCGTGTAACTCTATATAGTCCTGCTAAAATGAAAGGAGAATATGGCCCAAGGACTGAATAAAATGAAGAATCTTAAAATATTGAGTTTCCTTTTCATTTTCTAAAAATGATTTCACTTGGTCTGCTGAATGTTTTAAGATAGTGTAATAGGGCACATATGTAAAAGCCTGAGCCATTCCTTTGACTTCTAGCGATAACAGCAAGTACAAATGGAGGAAGGAGGCCAAGATGAGACATCCCTAACTCTTAAAGCATGAGGAAGTGCTCTTCCCCACCTAAAGGCACGATGATTCAGCCACCTGGAAAGAACACAGACAGCTCAAGAAAACAGAGGGAAAAATGGAAGTGCACAAGAAAAATGCTTTTTTCCCACAGCCTGCCAGGATCGCTGTAGCACAAGAAAAATACAGTTCACCTAACCAGTCTTTAGGATGTGAGGCTACAAATCAAGCCCTGAATTCTTACTTATACCACACTTACACCACAGTGCTTAACTGCTCAAAATACCTGCTCTTGCTCGCAAAGACAGACTAACTTTTGCTAACTCCTGTCAGCTCACTCCAACGCATCAACTGGGTCAGTCCATTTAAGGGGCCAATATTCAGCTTGCTCTGGGTCACAAGCCTGTTTTACTAGTAAAAGCACATGACAGCTCATTTCCCTAGCCTGTTTTAAATTCTCTGGAAACCAACTACAGTCTGTTAACAAGCCAGCATCTGATAGTATTTTTCAACTGCAGAAGGGCAGACAAACTGCCTTTGACCCCAGGGTTCAAAACAAAGATCCATTCTATGTAGCTCCTAGAGGTTTAACTTAGCAAAGAAAGTAGAAAAGAAAAAAAAATAAGTCAAAAGAAACACCTGGAAATCTTTACTTTTGACAGATGATCTGTGCCCATGGGAGGTCACTGTTGCTTCACAGAAATGTATAAATTCTAGTTCTATAGTATCAGACATGCTAATTTTGTATGGACAGCACAACTCACATGAGCAATACCAGCAAGCCACATTATTTATAACAACTTAAATTATTTCTAACAGCGTAAAAATTCTTTCCCTGAATACCTTTTTCAGAAATTAATATATGACATAGATTAAAATATGATAAAAACTTGTGAGTGGAAACTGGTATTTCTCCGAGCTATACTGAGGAAAGAAAAAGACATCTCCAAGAATGGAAAATGGACAGATCATAAAATCATTTCTTCACCCACACATAGGTCAGGATGGAACTGAATGCCATCAATAATTAACAGCTTCTGCTCAGTGTACACAGTGACATTAGAAACTAGTGTCACACAAGATCAGCAGGAGAAGCAGCTTTAATTGTCATGGTCTGAAGAAGTGAAGACAGCCAGCGACGTTTCTTGTTTAAGGTGTTTCAGTTAGGCAAAAAACAGTCTGAACATGCCATCTCTGTCAGTGTTGGAGAGCTCTGAATCCAAGGAAAACATTGAGAAGTAGCCATGCATCATCATTAAAGATGAGTCAGTAGCAGATAACTCTTGGGGGATTTACAATAGAGGGCATGTAAAAAAAAAAAAAAAATCAAATGATTTTGTCAGTTATGCTGCTGTCAGAGCTTACTCTTTCACTCTCCTGCCTGCAGATGCCTTCAGTCCATGGGTGCATGGCTATAAAAAGTGTCTGGAGAAAAATTGCTATCTGTACTAGGCAAATAGTATGACTCCCTTCAGGACTGAGACCCACCCTGTCAGAATCGAGCAAGTAAACAGGAATCCTTTTGATATCTATTTACACAGCTTAAAGAAAAAAAAAAACAGTCCATTCTCAGGAAACATATTTTCTCATGAGGGATTTGCCCTCATGGTTGCTTGTGAGAATAAGCATAGAGAAGATAGCAAAAGAAACCATTCCTAAGGAAAGACAGGAAGTTTTTAAGAGTAGAGCAAGGCACAGTATGCAAGAACTGATCTTGCCCATTTCCTATGCTCTATTTTTGGCCTCTAATGGCAAGGCAGAGCATGCATACTGAAGTTCCTACTCAAGGAAGATCCCTACAGACAGACAAAAGACGATGCATTTTTACTTAATAAAGCTAAAGACAAACAAGTCTTAGGAAAGCAAGGCATCAGCAAGGCACGTATTTTAAGTAGATTCACATCATTTTGTGATTGGTAAAACAAATCGGTTTTGTACTGCAGCAAGAGATACAGTGAACTCATATTTCACGCGCATCAAGATGTGCTCAGGCTCAGCTGTTCAGCACTGACCTCTGTCATTACAGTTTCTTACTGAAGCATCATATACTGCCCACTGTCAGCAGAGATCTTAGCTGCAACTACCCGGTGTCCTGCCTCAGTATAGCAAATTAGGTATTCCTGTTTAGGAAATTCTGAGCCTGCAACTGGATAACAACTTCACAAGCCCACTTCATTGTCAATGACGATGTGGGTTGGTAGAATGCCCACATCTATAACACAGTATAATTTAAGCTTTCCATTGACGCAAATAGCATCTCTGCATCAGAATGCTGTTTCCCAGGAGAGATGGGCAGAGGTGAGAGTTATTCACACATGTTCTGCATTTGCTCTGAAAATCCTACTTTATTACCATCTTAGAATGTATGTCTCATATTATTGGAAATCCGCTGCCTTCAATATCTACTCACACAATTAAATATTCATCTTTAAACAGAACTGTACACATACAGTGGCTGACTTATTTATATTCTAATCAGACATTACAGCATACACGTAAGGAAAATCCTTACGCTTGCTTTCTATACAAAAGCAAATTTTGCACACCATCTCCTGACCCCTCCATAGTTAAAAGAGAATATTAATAAAGAAAACCTTTGGGACAAAGGATTTCACACTCAGATGGGTTAACAGTAGTCAAAGCAACAGCATCTAAAGGGAAAGAAAGACAAAAACCTAACCCAGCAAATGCTTGGGTGGGCACACTAAAGAAACATGTAACAACAAGGGATGATGGAAGCTGCAGAGCATTCATCCTGCATCCAAACACATAAAAGGAGCTGCACCCACTGGCAGGATGACCTGAAAGATTACATGGAGAGGAATTTGCAGAGCTACCCATCACAAATTGGCTGGCAACGAGCGGCTTTAACAACTGTTATCTACTAGGAAGCTCCAGCTGAGGACAGCCATCTTTTTTCTGAACATATTACATCAGTATAGTTAAAAGGAAAAATAACAAACCCCAAAACTCCCAACACAGAGATCCTACATGCAATCTTTCCTACCAATAGCACTGAGATGCGAGGTGGTGCCACATAAAAGGGGATACATTAAAAAGTCCTTCCTAAAAGCATAAAAGTAGGACCAAATTGTATTTTGACTTCACCCCCTTCCCCAGCTGTCACTGAAAAATCTCTACCCAAATGCTCAGACTTGTATCCACAATTCCTTACATTTCACTGCTCGAAGTGCTCTCTTTTTTTCCAAAATAGATGTTACAAGGTAAATTAAAAAAAAAAAAATTAAAAGTCACAGGTGTTACTATATTGTAAGATCTATGGGGCAGAGGCAAGTTTCTCCAGTGCTGCTGAAATACAGATTGGTATCCAATTCTACACTTGTTTTACAAATATAAAATTTCCTAGCTTTGGTCGATATCTAAATATTTCTGTTAACATTCCCAAGACCGGGGCTATTACATGCAATTCAGAGAAAAGAGTCAGGATTGCACAGGTCCATCAAAGAAGTCAGTATCCGGATTGAACTAAAACATATTTGTATCAGTATTGTGCACTCGGTTAAGGAAATCTAGCCCCCTTCTGTTTAGTCTGATACAGGAGGAAGTTAAAGTACCTAACCGAATAGAATTTTAATCCAACTGGGTTTTAAAAATGGCAGTGCCAGTATTCATGCAAGCTTTCTTGTATAATAAAAAAATCAGCAGGAAAAAAAAAAGGAATCATATAACACTTTTCTGTCTTCAAAGACAAAATTACGCAGAGAATGGAGGATACACCTGCATGGCTAAATTTCTAATCTGAAGGGAAAATTATTTTTGCTCTCGAAGGCTGTGAGCAATGGCTCCTCTTAAAACCCGCTTGGAAGCAGTCCTGTCCCACCTGTTCTAGGTGACCTCGCATGTGCAGAACAGTTGGACCAGATGATCTCTAGAGGCCCCTTCCAACCTTAACGATTCTATGATTCTATGATTACGCAGCCTTGAGAAAAGGGCTTTGTTTTTTTCCTGATAAAAGAAATGACAAAACGCTTTCTTCTGCATCAGCTGCCTGTTTGTATGGTCTAACCAATCTATTTAACTAACTAAGTCAGGAAGAGGAAGAAAGGGGCTGCTCATGCCACTTGCAGTAAACTCACAGTCCAATTTTTAACTTTTTTTTTTTAAGGAAAGTATTTTTCAACTTGTACTCAATCTCTTCTTGGGAAAAGTGATTTCTCTGGCAGCAGCTGAGAGACTGTTAGGAAAGAGGGTGGAGCCTTCCCAGGCTGACGTCCTTCGAGCCCTACCTGACTATAAAGAGCGAGGGAGGGCCGCTGCCAAGAACCTCTCAAAAGCAGTTTCCAGTGACTGCTTGGATTCCAATGCTGGCTTTCTTCAGTGACTGCTATAACTTGCTACTCAAAAGGAGAGAGGGAAGTTGGAGCCAGTTAGTAGCTGTGAATTACTCTGGAGAATTAAATACAATTATCATGCTCTCACTGTGAAACTCGATTTTCATTTCTTTTTTTTATAAACCAATAGGGTTTAGTTTTGGGGGTGTTCTTTTTTCTCCCCTCCTTTTTTTTGTGTTTTTTTGTGCACATACAGCAGAAATGTTGCAAACAGTCTGCATGAGTCCTGACTTACTGGGCAGTCAAAACACCAATGAAAATGAAATCCGTGCCTACAGCCCAGGCCAGGAATCTCCACTGCCAGGAGAAACTGCCAGCCCCAAAAGTTATTTTCAACAGAGCCCATCACTGCCAGACTCTGGATTAACTGAATTTCACGTTGCGAGTCCTGAGATCTACTGCCCTCCTTCTGCTAAACCGCACAAGATGTCTATTCCCACTGGTAAGATCAAATGTTTACTCGCATTTTACTTTTTGCAACAGTATTAAGCTTCCTTTGCAAAGTGATAACGTACATTATGTACATTCAGCAAAATATAATGCTAAGAGTACCCATGTTAAGCTTCTGTGGCAATAATGCCAAAGATAGATGCATTTGGCACTCTCCTGCTTGGGTCTTGTTTTTATTTTGCTGTGGTCTGTTCCTTAACTCAGAAATCATTTTGTGTTTTGCTCACTAATCTGTGATTTGTGTTTCTCTACCATTTTGCCACGCATTTACAATCTGAATTGTAAGGTAGTTTCTGAAACAAACAAAAACATAGTAGATGTGACCTAAATTATTAATATTACAAAATCATATAAAAGCATACTTGGTGAATTTTGGCAAGGCTTTGATGAGTTCTTAAGGTTATACCTGGGCATGTACATTGTCTAGCACTGTGACTATGAAAGAGCACAAGTTTGCCTTTTTGTAATGCTTTTCAGATAGGCCTTTAAAACGGTCTACAAATATTCAGTTATTCATCTGCAATACTCCAGTCTAAAATAGTAATTAATTCCTTTGGTACGGCAGTCTGAGAAATAAACCACTTGTGAGGTCCCAGTATTTCAAATATTCAGTGACAAGTTACAGAAGTGCTCAAGGCCAACACTAAGTTCATTTCTCTGTATATGTTGAATTATCATTGTTTGCTCCTTGGGATTCATCATTCTCCTGCTGAAAGGGCGTCTGTCTCTTATTGCCTGATGCTGGGAACAGAAACAGCATCACGTGAGCTGAAACCACATCTCATGTGGCTGGTTTCCATGCCAATATCGCCTCTTTTGAGGCATCACAAGTCTGGGACGGTGTGCCACTCGCACCGGCGGAGCTCCTGCAATTCTCCTTCCCAGGACTTAGCTAGCCAGGCACCTGCAGCCTTTGCAGGGAGCACACACTGAAGCTCCACTCTGGTCTGGCAAGCACGGCTGCTGGCCACAGCCCTGCCGTCAGCAGCGCACACACACACGCAGCCTTGACAGCGGGTCGCCTTTGCAACAGTGGGCTTTAAGAGTACACTTTTTATATGCTAACCAACTGGAAAGAACCCTGAACTAATCCATTAAATCCATTACCATTCTACAGTGATAATAGGTATTACTGAATGCATTTCAAAGGAAAATCATCATCCTCAAGGGGAAAGAGTTGCATAAAAGGTATTTCCAAAGTGATACACTTAAGCTTCTAATCTGGGCTAGTCTTTCAAGTCTGGGAATTTAAGCACAAGATGCAAGAAGACCTAACATGAACTATTATACTGTAGCTTATTTAGACAATTAAGTATATTCTCAAAGAAGTATTACATTTCACTAGAGAAAATGTGCTAAATTACACCTCACTGATCTCTAAATAGACCAAGAGCCATTGGAAAAAGAGGTTGGACATGGCATTTCATGCTTTGGACAGTCCTTTCTCTTTCTTCCCTCCAAATTTCCCTGCACACAAACTTGGCAATAGCCTTTGGGAGGCAGTCTGCAGGTTACATCAACTCTCTGCCTAGTGCCTTCAGACTGAAGATTCTACAGCCTTGGGATTTTTTTTTGTTTGTTTGTTTCTAAAGAAAAGGATTCCTTTTTTGAGGCCCTACAGACTGTTCTACCCCAAAAAACAATGAACTAAAGTAATTGTTAAGCAGGAAGTATTTTAACAAAACACCAGAGCTAAGGAAGAGGTAGCCGATGTGGAAGTTTCCTTTAACTGACGCTGATCATCAGAACCAAAGCTTGTCCCTCAGGATGACCTCATCTTCTCACTACTGTACTATAGCTCGTAGAATCAAATTACTTGAAGCATCATGTTATTACTTTTCCAGACCCTGGACTTAGCTCTGAACCCCATCAGAAGCGCTACATGGGTGTGAGAGTGAAGATGCCAGTACGGGAACTACTGAGAAAGATAAGGCTTTCCAAAGGCCTGGATCCAGGTCACAGCAAGGTGAGGACTCTTCTAGAGTTTGGAAAGGTGAGAGGTGCAGAGATGCAGCCCTCTGATGCATGCACATCACACTCCCACTCTGCAGGTGCTCTTGAAAGTTTATCCAATTGCTGCTGCCTCTTCTACCAACACTTCAATGCTTTTGATGGAGGTGGAGAATACACCAAGCTTTAAACAGACCATGACTGGTACTAGAAACAGTTTTTGAGAGCGCTACAGCAAGAACTCACCCATGCCCCGCATACCATTTTGAAGGATAAGCCCATACTATATATCCAAATGTATGTCAATACTAAACATCACACAATCAAGCCAAAGCCAGTCAGAGAACCAAGAGCAATTCTGCTGTAGCAACTGAGATTTCTGAACAACCTGCAAAACCAGCCGAAGAGGTTGGTAGACTCCCAGATACCTGGACTGCTGCAAGGGCTATGCCCCCATCCATCTGCAGTTGTTGTGAGTTACCTTGTCACACAGATTTATTGACTTGCAGCCACTGCTGTGCAAGGTACACACTGTGCTGGGTACACTGGTGCTTGATTGTGCAAAGTTCCAATTTACTTAACTCACATTACCCTATTTTCCAGTTTCACTTTCTCTTATGTGCACCTCAAATCTTTTTTTTTTTTTTTTTGGTCTCTTTAGGAAGCTACATTAACGAAGACAGCAGCTAAAGGATCATTAACGAAGACAGCAGCTAAAGGATCCTCAGGAAAAACAGGTTAAGAAACCCTTCTCTTAATGCGGTCTCCTTTTCTAACGGAACAGCACTCAAACACCCAAAGAGCCGGCCCGCTTTCCCCCTCCCCGTTATCAACCAACACCACCATGAACCAACACAAATTCCTAGCACCTCGGAAAATACATGAGCAGGGCATCATCACGATGGATGCATTACTCGGTATCTGGATAAACCAATGCTAAAACACTGAAAACTTTGGTATATTCTCCCCTCCTATAACTCAAGGTAGCTTCTCTTTCTCTCTTTCCAACAGAGAAGAGGAGAGTTCACCCTTATACAGAGAAACAGCTTAGACAGGTATGCATAATACCTTCAACTCAATGCTGCCAGCCTCCCCAGGCATATTTCATGTTTTATCACTGAGCAAGAACAGGACACTTCATGTCTGATTTTCCTCCCCCATCTTCCGCCCTCCCCCGTTTTGTTGTTGCTGTTACAGAGCAAGCAGAGCATTGGGCAAACACCAAAAGGCTTAGAGGACCTTGATATCCTGGTGGAGGTACTACAGGAAGACTTGAACAAAAGCCAGTCAAAGCCGCCATCTCTGGGTTCTGCACCAGAGAGCTTTTGGCAGAGCTTCTCCACAGATCTGCAAGCCACTCAAAGGGAAACTGGAATAAACAAGCAGGCAGCTCGAGGTCTGCGGGAAAGATGCCACGGCTTGACCAAATGGCGCTCACACTGCCCTTTTAAAGATTGCAACCCTCTGTTGCAAGGACAGTTAGAAACTCCTTTTCATGGTCATAAAAACATGCAAGAACCAGACTCACCAGGACCCTTCTCAAGGGAAAGTGAGAAAGCAAGTTGCTGGTGGATGCAGGATGTTTGTACCAGTTCCCAGAAAGATTTCCTGAGGCTTTCTGCATGGACCACATCTCCCTGCTATAATTCATCAGAAGGCTGTCCAGAGGAGTTTCTGGAAGCTAATACAGGCTCTCCAGACTTTGAGGGACATCTGAAGTCATTCCCAATTTCTTTCAAACAGCAGGATCTCTCTGCCATCTCCTTCTTCCAGTTTCAGCTACACAGGGAAGAAAGCTTACTGAGAAATATCTCATTGGACAAACTGCTCGCACCTGATGAAAATGGAAATAGGTCTCCCATTTTTCTACTTAAATCATATGGCTTGCTTTTTTCCTGGGGTGTCACTCATTCTGAGGATTTGCTCCAACTTTTACTGCCAGTTTTGTGTACACTTGTAGCAAAGGCTTCTTTGCTCCACAAGAAATTGAAATCTGCTGCAGTACGCAATTTTAGCAGAATCAAAATCCTCTATTTAAAAAAAAAAAAAGGAAAAAAGAAAAGACTTCTACTTGTTTCCTTGTTTGCAGTAGTATTGCTAAACCACAGGTGACATCAGAACAAATTTAGAACAATATTCAGGACTGAGTTGTATTTGTAAGGATTCAGAAGAAAATTAAATGAAGCAAAACAAATTGTTGCAAAAGGGTGGGGGGGAGAAAAAAAGATTTGCAGATGAGATTTGTTTTCCAGGCTGCAGCCACTCACGGGATAATTACTTTTATTATTAGTTGGTAAGAAAAACGGGTGGAAAGATTACACAAAGCATACATATGCTGCTAGCCTACAGAGGGTAGACTTCCAGAGAAGTGGGAGTGGCTGTTTCATTAGAAATGAATTGAAAGCAAAAGGCTTTACTGCTCCCATATTCCCTAGAATGGCACACTTAAAGAGTAAATACTTGTTCCTCAAAAAAGCAAAACCTTATGACATTTCCCACAGTTCAGGTCATCTGAAGAAGATATTAAATACAATTTGCAGAAAATGTAAACTAGTTAGAAGCTGTCCTCCTTTGCTTGCAAAGTGACTCCTTTCTGATCATACAATCCTGCTCCCCCTCTTCCATGAAGTGCCATGTTTCATTCATAATGATTATTCACAGCAAGATAATAGAAAGGACTTTGCTTTTCAACAATAACTTAAGAACTGCAACACAGTTGCAATAAGCCACCCACCACTTTTCTTCATTATTTCCCACAGATTTTTAAAGCAATAGCAAAGGAAAAAAACTTCACACATATACAGAATGTATTACAGTTTTTTTTTTTTAAAAAAAAGCCTTCTACTATCATGCTTATACAGCATTCTTAAACTAAAATTTTTAGTTTGCTTAAATCCATGAGAAATTTACATCAGGACATGTGCAAAAATAAGCATTTGAAGGCAAGAGTAGACACCAAAAAGATACCAGCTCTGAACTGTACTGAACCCTGAGCAATATAAATTACTGTCTCAAAATCCCCCCCAAAAAACAAACAAAAAAAAGAACAGAGGCCAAACTGCAGCCTAGAGTTATTCAGAAATCATTGAGAGTACCATGATACAGGACAAGGAAGTAAGCGGCTGCGCTAAATGTTTCCTCCAGTAAGAAAGGTAAACATCCAATTTTTCCGGAACACAAGTCTTTTCAAGACGAAACTCTGGAGAAGAACACGAGCTGTTTTGAGCAATTCAGTGAGACAAACGACACAGAAGGACTAAGTTGCCCTCATGCATAGGTCTGAATTACTGCTTGGTAATCCTGCTTTTCTCTCAAGTGGGAAAGAAGGCATTCCCTTTCCATGGCTTTTAGGCATTTCACAGTCCTTTCTGCCTGCACTGAGAGGGGCTCACAAACTGAGGAGGAAATAGTTAGATACTGACGCCGAAGCGAAAGAGGAATCACGCAGTAGCGTCTGAAGCGGAGTAAAGGAACAGGACAGCAGCAAGAAGTGAGAAGCAAAAAGCCCTAGTACGCACAGCAAATTTAAACAAAAGCCACAAAATTAGGGATTCCCTTATTAATACAAGATAGATAATACATTAGATGATGAAACAACTCAAACTTTTGACATTTGCACCCTCAGTATTTCATGATTTGAAATATGTTCTGCTGCTTTTGACTAAACAAAGTATTGCTTTAATTTCTAATTGTTTAAAATGGGATTTATTCCAGGCTGCTGCACAAGGCCGTTTCTCAGGGAAGAAGAGCTCTGACTTACGTACTTGCACGGAGATTTGCATCCCTAAATAAAATCGATGAGAAGGACGCAGAGAAACGGGTAGGATGCTGATTTGGAAAGAATATGACCTTTGTTAAAAAATAAAATAAAGCATATCAAATATCTTTCAAACCTGATTACAAACCAAGTACCAAGCACCCTTTTAAGCAAGGTGTTGCCTCTCGCTGCTGTGAAGAAGCAAGAGCAGATACAGAAAGGAAATGACTTCCAAACAGCAACTACTAGCAAGATTAGCAGGGAGTAGAACACAAAGACCCAACTCTTCCTCTCTTACAAGGAGTGCTACTTTAAAAGCATTTTCACCTCTTTTAGTGATTTTTTTACCCTTTTTTTCTACTTAGACTGCATTACATCTTGCTGCAGAAAAGAACCAACACTTGATGGTCAGTGACCTGATTTCTCTGGGAGCCAATGTCAATGAACAGGACAGCTTGGGGAAAACTCCTCTTCATCTCTGTGCAGAGAACGGATATTTGAGAGTTCTACAAGTAAGTTGGTCATTTATGTATTACAGCCACATGTGCAAATGCAGAGTTTAAGAGTCAAATACAAGTTCTTTCTTTCAGAGCAGACAGGGTAAGTAGCTTTGATATGGTATTTGTTCAAGTGAGATGGGGGATTGCATGTTAGCAGTCCCCAAACTATGATTTATCATCTCAACTTTTTCTTGATTTTAGGTTTTGAAAAACTTCAAAGAAAATGGCATGGGTGTAGAAGTGAACCTAACTGATCATTATGGTAAGAGAAAAGGCTTAACTACTGAAGTTTTGGGTAGATCCCTGAAGTTTTAGACCCCAGTTTGTATCTAGACCAAAGAATATTTGATTTTACATTTAAAGATAAAGGTTTAGCATGAGAGTCAAGCAATCTTACTGCATACTCTTGTGATTAGCTATGCATGGGGTGGTTTAAGTGGTTGGTTCAAGCAATAGATATGACTTTTCTGTGAACCTTTCTGTTCAGGTTTAACACCGCTACACTGTGCTGCACTCTCTCACACTGTCTTAGTAATGGAATCTCAGAAAACTGACACCAGTAGTGACATGGGAAGATTTCTCAAATTACGCAGAGATCAAGTTCTTGAGGGAATTAATTGCTTATTACAAATGGGAGGAAAACCTGAGCTGCAGGTGAGGATCAACAGCAGCCTGTTAATGGTGGTCTTATACTTTCTTCTTTGGTTGCAAATCCAGCTTTCCATTTTCTTTGTAGGTACTAAATTCCTGTCAAACTACCACTCCCCATTTAAAAATTCACGAGAATACTGAGCTAATGCACCTGATCCAGGCTCACAAACACAGGAGACAGAACATCCTTCAAGAGGTAACTCTGCCAATGAGGACTTTTACACCAGCTCCAGCACCCGAGAAAGCAAATACAGTAATATAAACCATACCATATAAACCAAAGTGCAATACAGGGCTAAAAGATGGATTCTAGAGTCTTATTTTTTAAACATGTTAAATGAAACTTCCCATCTGTGTATGTGTACAGAAGCAGAGCAAGAAAAAAGAGTTTTAGTCAGGGGTAGGCAAATTTTTAAAATACACATTTTAGTAATTAATTATTATTATTTTTAAAAACATTAATGCTCTATAGGAAATAAAATAGAGTGTAATCCATTAAAATAATCTCAAAATAGATTAATGCTAAATTGAACTAACTGTAAACAATGTCATTTTCTTCCATCTTATATTAAGGGGCAGAACCTAGGCTTCACAAGTCAAAACCAGTATGTGTTCTTGATGCAAAGTCTGCTTCATCGAAATAGCTCAAAATTTACTGTTCTGGATTCTTCATTTCTACAGGGTTGTGGTTTGCTAGATGCCCTAAGAAGAATGCCTTACGTCTCACCACCAGATAACATTTCTGAGCTTTTTCCATTTTCATCTTCAGACTTCCTTGACATCATTCTCAAAGGTATTTCATAATAGGAAAATGATTTTATCTACTCAGGATCTTTAACTTCACAGCTGGAATGTCATAGCTCCCTCCAGTACATAACTGGCACTGTTCTAGAATCATAAATCATCATTTATACATGAATTGATGGAAAAGATGCTCAGTGACTTGTCATAGATCTTGGATTAAGTCCAGAGCTCTGTACAAAATTTTGCTTGCAAAAAAATCTTTTGCTTGCAAAACTCCTTGCTCATCCAAAAATCAAGTATAAAATAGTTAGCAGCAGAAAAAAAAGTTTAACATATAGATTGAACTGAATATTTGTTGGTTTATTGCCTTCCAGGGAAATACTGATAAGGCTCCTTATCCGAGTCTCATGGTCCATACGCTGAAGCTGTTGATGAAAGACAGAGCAGACAGGAAACGTCTTTGAATGTATTATAGCTTGAACTGGCTGTCAAATATATTCCTCTGTATCCAGAAATAAAGAATAAAGAGGAAAGCTCTCCAAATAAAGGGAAAAAACCCAAGCCAGTTTCACCAGTATTAGGCATTCAGTGTTAGATGTGCCAATAATTCTTTTCCTATAGAGCTGAGCGCTTAGACTTCTCTTTTGAAGTCCATTTGTGTCATAGAAGTTCTACATTCTTAGGCTCTGACAGTTTTTTATGCAGGTATATAGTTCAAGGAAGCAAATAGAACAAACCCCAATTTTCACCCTCCAGAGTTTAGTTTTCAAAGCACCAGAATAAGATTATGCTCCGCAGTCTGAGCTTCAGATACGCTGAAAACCTCCAACAACATATAAACTTGAATACGTGCTACAGGCAGTCAGAGTCTGACTGGCTGAATTTAATACTTTTTGCAGTCTAGCTTTGAATTTCTCCAAGGCTGGCATTATCACCCTTTAAGGCATTCCCTTCCTCTCTCCCATCTCCCACCCCAAAAAAACACCACCACCAAAAAAGCCCCGCCACAACGCACACACAAAAAAATCTCATAACTAAGATTCTCCCTCTAACAAAAGTCAGGGTCTTTGGTTATGCAATCAGAATATGCCATCTGTAATGGATTGTTGGTGTAGTCTGGGATAAAAAGCTAGTGTTTTGGATTAGGTCCTTCATTTTAGATGATCTTTTGGAGGACTGATCATCTATATAAATAGAGGATAAATTAAAAATGTAAATATATAACACTGCACAGTGTTGTTTTTACTACTAAGGAATTTTGAAGTCAGAAGAATAGGAAGTGACTTAAATAATCCTCGATTATTGGATATGTAAGAATTCTTTCTAGAATTTCTATAAATGAAATTATTATTTCCCCCTCAAAATTAATTCATATTTTCCAGACTTTGAGTCATTTCATTTTAACTTCTGGTTGTCAATTAGCTGGTTTCTATGAAACTTCCCCGTTTGCTACATACGGAGCAATCTAGATTTATATAAACCTATAAAATGATTCATCAAGCAATCAGCTCACATATGTACCTCCTATTGAGTTAAGTGGGAGGTTTTTTATGTGGAACCATTGCAGGATCAAGTGTCAAATACTCATATTTGGAGGATATTTTTATATGATTCCTCTGCATTTTCTTGTGAAAAATCTCTTCTCGTTGGATATTCTTAAGAGTTAAGCTCCAAGAGCTAAATTATACAACAGGATTCAAGTTTTACTGCAATTTAGCGTTTAAGTTAAACTCCAGGGCGCTTTGGGTTGTATCCTTTGTTTCTTAAGGCCTGAAGAGCAAAAATCTGTGCTGCATCATTATACATTCATCCTCTTTAATCTGCATGAGCATTAAGTACTCCAACCAAAAATGGATTTCAAATAATTTTGTGTTGTTATTTGCATAACATATTGCATAACATAATGCATTATTCATTCCCCTCCTTCTATAGACATCCTCAGTGTTTTTAATCACATGGGTTTTTGCTTTTCTTTTTCATCCCAAATCTTACTTGGCAATAAAAATATTTTGCTGTTCATGTTTTTCTGTTGCGTGCACACACATCCCCCACACATTCTTTCCTGATTGTGCATTTTAATTCCTGTCTGAGTTCACAGCCCTTCTCGTTCATTTGGAGAGAATTAATTTGGATCTTGTAGGTTACTGAGCTTCCATTCAGGAGATTTAAGGACCAGTCCCAAGATCCACTGAAATTAAAGGCTGCTTATTTTCATTGGATATTGGGGAAGAAATTCTGCAACAGATGCAAAACCAAGAACGAGTTGAAATGGTGACCAAATTTAGAGTCATGTTAATAAGCACTTCTAATGAAGAGAAATGGATTTGTCTCGAGAATATCACAGAAATAACTGTAGAAAACTGTTGTATAAAAATAAATGATAAATATTGTAATCACATGGATGCTGTACAGGTAAAAAGAGGACTAACATTAGACTATTAGTGTGTATCATTTATTCAATATACTTAAAATGGAATTTGCCTGTAAAATATACATTTAAAAACTTTATATATCAATTGCATTAAGATTAGCATATGTGCTTTACATGATTTTACTTGTTGCACCTTGTGAATAAATGGACTCAGTCTGGGGTGCAGAGTGAGATAACTATTTTCAAATCAAACTTTTTATACTTTCTTAACACAAGTGTTGCAAAGCTTACAACCAGTCAGCATCTTGCCACCTGTGTGGTTGTCCTGGCTTTGTTCCTTTTCTTCTGACAAGACACTCCTCACACGGGGCAAGGGGAGGTGTTCTGCAGTCCTACTTTTTCGGCTCTGTCCCCCATCTGCTGAGGAGGCTGACATCCTTGTGGTTAACTATCTGCTAACAAGGTACTATTGTCTTGGAAGGAGCCTCCACATTGACTGTTCCCTCTCATCAATAAACTTTCGATTTCATGCAATATTTTTAGGTAGAATCAATACACTATACTCAGAGAAGTGACTGTCAGTAAATGAGTAAATTAAGCAGTTTGTGTGTGTGTGCACGCATGCATGTGCGTTTGAGAAGTTAAAGCCACCTTATGCACTCCGTTTGAGGGGCAGGGAGGAAAACACACCGAAGAGATTTCAGAACTTGCTTAAAAATTTGAAGAACATAAGAACTTGATGAAAAGAAATGCACCTTTTCAGCTGGTCATTGCGCCTAACTGAAACAAGCTATTTTAAACCAAAAGAGAATAAAAGAGGGCTTTGAATAGGAATTATCCATCATAAAGAAAGCTTGCACTTTTTCAGCAAGATTCTTCTGATGGTTTTCCACCCTTTTTGTGAACAGAAGGCCCTTTCAGCATTAAGATAGGGGCTTTTTAGGTATTGCACTTATTCCACTCCTAGTGCCATCACTACTCAAGTGATACAACAGCTTTGCAGATAATTGCTCAAAACAGCCGGGTTGAAAATGAAATAATATCATATTCAAGTGAAAGTTCTGGGGGAATTAATTTAAGGGTGACAGGTGCTAAGAGATAAAGTAATTTGGCAAAGGCAGAACTGAAAATAACTCTACCTTACATGCACTGCACTAAAGAGGCCTGATTAGATTGCGATGGTCAGATTAGAGCTTTTGCTTTCCATCTCATCATAAAGGGTAAACCTCCCGCGTCAAGACAGTTCCTTGAACCTAGCCCCACTGCTGATTCAGGACTATCTCAAAGGAAAGGACAGCTCTTCAGGGATCGCTAGCATCCCTTCTTCCGGTCCCATATGCATGCTGTAAATCTGCCCTCAGATGTCTTTAGATAGTCTCAGGTCAAACCTGCTCAGTTAGCAGCGGTAATAGGACCTCAGCAGAATGTTTTACAACACTTTAGAAATAACTCAATGGATTTTCCCAGGCCTGTCTTTAAACGGGTTTTGAAAACCATGCACGGAAATACTAGCCTATTTTTCTGCAAATAGTTGCATGTTCATATAAAAACCTCTTTCATTTTACATGCAGAAACTGGCTTCCATGTTCAGCTCTGCTTCTGACAAGGCCTAAGGTCATTGCAATCCAAGGAGTGCCCTCTTAACCCGACGAGGCATCTGTGCCTTATTGACACGGGCTTCAAAAATGCCCATGGCACAGGGAAAGCATTTACCTCTCTGCAGTTCCAGCCAGGGCAAGGCAGAGACACTGTCTCCAGGCCAGAGTTTAGCTGCCATAGAGCAGAGAAAGACCTACTGTAAGGGCCACTGATCTTACCAGCTTCACTTGAACCTCACCAGCTGTGGGGCCGTTCAAGAGGAGCAGTCACAGCAGCACAACGTTCAAGGTGGGCATGACTGTGACATGCCTGGGACAGAGTGTGTGCTGCTGACTCCTAAGTACCATTCAGAGTGACCAGACTAGTATTTGCTGTGCAAGTCCTCCAGCTAACTGATTCCAAGCCAACTCACGTGTGCTCCCACAAGCTATAGTCATGCCTTTGAACTAGAGCACAGGCCATACTTAAGAGAAGCTGCTTTGATTCTTCACCTCACTTCTCACCCTGTATTACAGAATGAGTGTTGTTCAGTGGCTTACGTGGTTAGCTGGGTTCCCCATTACTTTGAAGTTAGATGAGCACTAGCATGCATAATTATTTTTAAATGTAGTGCAAGAGCTTTGCCACTGAATTACTAGCAGTTCAGCACAGGGAGATAAAAATAAGCAACGAAATCAGATTCAGGCCTCGCAGTAGTTCTCCCTTTATGAACAATCCCTGTTCATAGAAGTGAGTGAGTAACAGAGTAACTACAGTTTCTAATGGATATACAGAAACCCATTAAATTTTGGTGCACACACATGTATTCCCTCTAGCTTTCAGAAGTTATCAGCAACACAAGCACTTGGCACAGTTGGCAAACTTCTGTGAAAAGCAGAGAAGGCACAACCTTTGCCACCAAACTGTGCACATAAGAATAATTGCAGAGATGGTAAAAGGCAATACAAAGAATACAAACTAAAAGGTGAGGGAAGACATTTTATGGATGAACAACCAACCGCATGGCAGAAAAAGGCGGAAACCATTCTAGGTATTAGGCACATTAAAATAGTAGGAACAACACAAAAAGGGAGGCAGAGAGGAGATTTTGACCATGATTTTCAGCTGCATTAAATTCTGCAGGCAGAGTCAGTTCCAGATCATTAACTCAGGAAGATGTGTCAAGTAGACAGCTCCTCAGGGACTGCTTTGAGTAGTTAGTGATGGCAGGAATTCTCCAGCAATCTTTCCTGCACTGCTGATGCCAAATAAGATGACGGGACATGACTTTTTGCTGACAGAGGGAATCCCCAGCTGGGGAGATCTGGCTGCTTTCTGATAAGGTACACTCAAAATGACTACAGCAGAAAATTCCACCTCCTGTCATGTTTTTTATTTTTTAATCCTCAGAAACAAGTTCTTGAAATCACACTTGGCTGCATACTCAAGGTTATGGTGACAAAGGTTCTGAAGGATTGCTAGGTTTTGCTAGAGCAAGCTACATCTCTCAAATCCCCAAAACTTCGTTGAAAAGCATAGGGAACACTGCCTCCTAAAAACAGATAACAGCAAACAGCAAAGCTGTGATAGTAGAACATATTCAGTCTCGTAGATGAGAAACTAAAAAAAAATGACTGCCAGGCTGAGGCGCAAGCAGAGCTGGAGGAGCCAAGTTTCCTAGCCAATCAAGAGGGAGAGGTTGATTCAGATTCTTTTGGAAGTCTCACCCATCAAGTTTTATTTTTCCTGCTTTGTGGTTGGAGAAACTTGGAAACCAAACAATTCAATTTAAAACAAGAACATGTTTTTGCAGCTGTGCTGGACAGATGAAATACTTGCAAGGTAGGGAAGTCCACCAGTTGGAAACCCGAGTGCCTCAGGAATTTGGAGAGAGGTTGCAGCAGGAAGATGGAGGAAAAGGAAAGAAGACAGGATGTGCTGCCCAGACAGCAGAGCCACATACACACGCAAGCCAGGAGCTTCAGTTCAGTGTTGCTGCACATTTCATCAGTTTCTTCAAACAAAAGTTTAATTTCTCCTAAGGAGAAGCAGGCAACGTGGCTTAGCACCCAGAAGCCTGCACAGTCAGCCCTAAAGAAGTCCCTTCGGTCATGAATCAGTCTAAGTGAGCTGGAGATTCAGGTAACCCTGCTTGCCCTGGTTATTGTCACCACAGTCACAAGGCACCTGTACCCTGAAGTACCACACAATCAGTTTCCTGCCTTTTCCCTCATCCTTCATTTCATATCATTTCTAAAAGAGACAGAAACTTTAAAGTCATTTGATCAATAAATATTTTTCCTGACTAAAGGGAAGTTTTGCTGTTTCCTTGCCCCTTCCCTGCCCCTTCCTGGCTAAGCATCCTGCAGTGCCAAAGATACAATGTTTATTCCCTTCTTCCCTGGGTTTACAGGTTATATATATTTTTTTTATTATAAACTTTAAAACCATTTCCATTGTTTCAATAGGACAGCTTTCATATTCACTTGGCTTGACAGCAGGAGTGCAAACTCCCATAGATAAAATATCACTTCTTAGGGGTTAAAACAAACAAATAATCAAGCAAACAAAAAATCCACATTAATTTATGTTCAAAAGCCCCCTGAGCACTACTCTGCTCCATGCTTGACCACTGCTCTGCTCCATGCTTGACCACATCCCTCCAGCTACTACACTTCTGAGAAGCTTGCCTGCTCTCAGGTCCCAACTCAGAATTTTCTCTGTTGCCATCTGTACCTATTACCTATTGCCACTAGTCCAATAATTTACAAAAGCCTCTTGCCATTTTTTTTTTAAATCACAATGAGATTTCCAAAAGCAAATATTCAGTAGTAGGTGGTATGATAGGTACATGGAAAAATCGGAACACCATTACCTGAGGGTTACTAAATAACCCAGAATAATTACTTGCCTTAGATCTAAAGGAAAGCATGCCATGTGAATTAATGCAAAAACATAATGGCAGATTTGAAATATTAAGATCTGGTTTGGTTTTGTTTTTAGTAAAACACTCTAGATACCCATTGTGGCTGATGAGTAGCCAGGTTTTGAATCCCTCATAATTACTTTTAGAAAACTGTTCACAACTAATTGGTCATTACTGTAAGAGAAACAATAACCTACCTTTAAAGTTCTACACTATGACACAGAAGTGCTCCACCCTCACAAATACTGACACTAAAACAAGGCATTTCACAGCTCTCCAAGTACCGTCCCTGAAAACTTCAGTTCTTGGCATCCACAGCATTTGATTCTACTCCTTTCACAAAACCTCCTCAGAGAGCAGGGCAAAAAGGTATGTTTACCCTTTTACTCATGCTGTGATGAAATTGCATTGCAATTAAGTCAGAAATACCTGTCAGATAGAACTACTCTAGGAAATATTAACAGACAGAAACTAATCTTGCACGCAGTAGGTTTTAAAATACTTGGAGTTTCTGGGGTGTCATTTTCTGCTGCTTCCAGGTGCACATGTTTTGTGTCCTAGCTAACATGGCATTTCCATTTCACTGGAATTATTACTCATACACAAAGGCAATCCCTTTTGTGATACAATACAAGATAAGCTTCTGCAGAACCTGGCAGTTCGTCAGGTTCACAGCCAAACATAGTGCTTCCTAAGCTGACGCACGTCATCTGCCTTGATAATATTATGCATGGAATGGAATTCTAATACTGTATTTTTACTTTCTATCTTCACAGAAGGCTATTTCCAGTAATATACTTGCCTATTGTAAGACAAAAACACAGCACGAGTCACTCTTACATGCAAATATAATGCATTGAGGGTTAGTTCCCTGAGAAAGGAGAAACTATGCACAATTATATTCCACGCACTACCCCCTTCCCCAGAACCAGAACTCAGCGTGCTGAATTATATCCACATAGGCGGATATACATGTCTTAATCCAGATACCTCTAAAGCTCTGCTAGTGCAAAAATTCAACTGCAAAATCAAAATAAATACATGACAGCAAACTTCAAACTGAAAGCTATGAAACTGAAAGTAATGGATAATGTCCTAAACTTGGAGCTAGGGGAGGAGTGTGAGGGAAATCACAGTTTTAAGAGTAGTAACTCCTGCAAGAGTCACTGTCAAGTAATGCTACCAAAGCCATCAAGATTACCTTGGCTTTGGGCCCACTGTAACAGCCTAGCCTTTCACTGGAAGGCTTTAAAAAGCTTTCAGGTTTCCTGTAAGCTTCTCTTTAGAGCACAAACCTGATCCAAGCTGACCATAAACCACACTTTATCTAAGAGTCATTGTCCTTCACAGGTGACAAAGGTTACTGTAAGCATTACCAGGAGAATAAAGTTTGTGAGGAAAAACAACAGCATGGTATAACTAGTTACTAGCTTGGTCAGATGTTTGCAAAAGACTTACAGCAAGGTAAACACAGCCTTCGCTTTATTTAGAGACTTGTATTCAACTTTACAGGCAAATAGACCAAAGTTTTGCTTAACTAACTTACTAATCCTACGTCTTAGAAACATAATGGTTGCTGCTTATTCAGCCAACGTGTCCTTAAAATAACAAATCATTCTCAAACCCCAACCTTGAGAAAAAAATACAAATCGTAGAATGCTTAAGGTTGGAAGGGACCTCTAGAGATCATCTAGTCCAACCCCCCTGCACACGCAGGGTCACCTAGAGCACATGTCACAGGACTGCATCGAAGCGGGTTTGGAAGATCTCCAGAGAAGGAGACTCCACAACCTCTCTGGGCAGCCTGTTCCAGGGCTCTGTCACTCTCACTGTTAAGAAATTCCTGCACCTGTGGAACTTTTGGTGCTTCAGTTTGTGGCCATTACCTCTAGTCCTATCAGAAAAGAGGCCAGCACCATCCTCCTCACTGCCTCCCTTGAGGTATTTATATACACTGATTAGATCCCCTCTCAGCCTTCTCTTCTCCAGGCTGAACAGGCCCAGCTCCCTCAGCCTCTCCTCATAGGGCAGATGTTCCAGGCCCCTGATCATCCTTGTGGCCCTGCGCTGGACTCTCTCCAGCAGCTCCACATCCCTCTTGTACTGTGGAGCCCAGAACTGGACACAATACTCCAGATGCGGCCTCACCAGGGCTGAGTAGAGGGGTAGGATCCCCTCCCTCCACCTGCTGGAGACGCTCTTCTTAATGCAGCCCAGGATCCCATTGGCCTTCTTGGCCACGAGGGCACACTGCTGCCTCATGGTCAACTTGTCGTCCACCATGACACCCAGGTCCCTCTCTGCAGAGCTGCTCTCCACAAGGTCGGTCCCCAGCCTGTACTGGTGTCTGGGGTTATTCCTCCCCAGGTGCAGGACCTTGCACTTGGCCTTGTTGAATTTCATGAGGTTTTTCATGGCCCAATTGTCTAGTCTGTCCAGGTCCCTCTGGATGGCAGCACAGCCCTCTGGGGTATCGGCTACTCCTCCCAGTTTGGTATCATCAGCAAACTTGCTGAGTGAGCACTCTGTGCCTTCATCCAGGTCATTGATGAATAAATTGAACAGGACAGGATGGAAGACTAACCCCTGGGGAACACTGCTAACCACAGGCCTCCAAATGATAATGTGCAGTTCATAACATGTGCCTGGGGTAGCAAAGGCCAGAAACAGAACTATTAAATTTACGAGGGCAGGGGGAGGAACATGGCACTCCTAACCAGAATGATACACAACAAAAAGCTGTGTGTGCATTAGGGTATACTTTATGAGGAGCATAACAAAGAGTAGGAGCAAGTCTGCTTTACTCTCCTCAAAAGCTATTCTGTGCAGGTTCGAGATCAGTAATACACTGCTTTTAGACACTTTGCCCTGTCAGTCTGCTTATTTTACCATTTTATCTGCAAACAATATGGGGGGGGGGGAAGAGGGGGAAGCAGGGCTTGGGTGTACTCCTTTTTCTTCTGTTCTTTTGCTTGAGTAAAAAGCTAAGATAGGTAATTACTGAAAGAAAGTCTAACACAGTGACAAGGGCAAGTACCTCAGAGTGACTCAAGCACTATCTATTCTTGCTCTTGATTACAGTCAGGAAACATTTTATGGGGATATTAAACTCCAGCCCTTGCCAGAAGAATGACTGTTCGGCATGCACAGCATCATCGTATATTACTTCTGTGGAAAACCAAAGTCGCATATCTGTTAATAACAGCAACAGCCAGTAACTTAAGACTTAACAGCGAGACTGCTACCGCAAGTTGTTTCCTCATTCTAGACCCATCACAACCAGACACTGCTTTGTATAGCCAATAGGAATCAGATACACAATTATAAAATGGTTCCCAGAAGAAGTTAAGCCAAATTACTCTCACATTCTATGAAATCTAACATCTCAGGGAGGTTCTGTGGTTATTTCCACAACACTATGCATGGTATATTCTCAAAGACTGAATTCTATCAAATCCAACCTTGTCGAGCCTAATCTTTGCAGGAGCCAAGAAAGCTCTGAGAAGGACATGTGCTAGGTACTTCTTAAAAATATATAACCTGTACAAAACATACTGAGCTATTGTCTGGCAAAATTACCTGGTTCTGAATTCCTGCATACACCCAAAAGCCATCTTTCGCTAGAGTTCTGGCATCTGACTCAGGGCTGCTCTCTGACAGAGAAGGATCTCCACCTCCATGGCATCTAGAGCCCAGAATCTTGGTTGCACAGATGACAGTTCATTTACTCTAAAGTAGGGCTGGAGAAAGCAATAATTCAGTGCACAGCATTTGTGGCAGGCAGTAAGGGGAGCCTCAGCTTCTATTCCATTTCATGAGCTCTACCTTAAATACTAACAGTCTGATAGGTGCAGCATTGGAAGTAGGAAGACAAACACTTAACTGCAAGCTATTCTCTCCATTCTCTAAAATATAACATTACCAGCTGCACAGGTTCAACAAAATTCTACCTCTGCTCACAAATATTCACTAGCAGCAAGGCCATGAGGTAGCAGGTGCGAATTGAAGCTTCTCTGGGAGAAGTAATTGAGTGAACATTAACTATCTCTGGATGAATGTTCCAGCTCTGCAGATGTTGGATTCTCTGCGTTTAAATAAATAAATGAAAGAAATGTCTGCACTTAATTTGGCAATCACCACCGCTTACTAGGTGTGTGCCAAAGCAAAAACCCTGCAGGGGACTAGGGGATAGGCAGAAGAAGAGCTAGTTCCTGCATTCCTGTATGTTTTATGCAGGATCTATGCACAGGTTTTCTCTAACGGGGGCAATTCCAGGCATGCTCAGAGACAGATCCTGGTGCTTGGGGAATGCAAACGCAAACAAGGAGGGGAGATGAGGCACTTTGAGTATTAGACAGCTGCTGAGTGGCCAAAAAAGAGGGAACTGCAGTCCAGAAAGAAGGCACCTCGAATCTAAGTAAATAAACCCACTTTATGGACCAAACACTGTTTTAGTTAATACTGCCTTTACTGCATTTCTCCTTATAAAACCCCACCTTTAACAGAAGAATTTAGCCACTACCATATTGAAGAAAGAAGTACCAATTAATCCTTGTACTGTAAAATCAACATTCTGCAACATATACCAGTAACTACTACTACTAGCACATGCATGTAGCCAATCAAGATACAGTACGAACACTTTAAAAAAAAAAAAAAAAAAACCACCACCACACAACGCCTTTTAGCACAATCTCTTTACCCTAAGGGCTGCCTTCCCACATCCGGATGACTATGCAGTGGAACAATGATTGTCATTCCAATTGCATCTGGAAACCATTCATATATCATGTCCCTAGAAAGTCCCTGTTAGACCATTTCTTGAACTAGCAGCTGTATAAGAAGTTCTTAGGAAATGCACACGCACTAAACACTACTTAAAAAAAAAAATACAGAGAACTGTGGAAATGTTATCCAGAAACGCTCTTGCACATTTCATTTTATATTTCACAAGAAAACACAAGTCACTGCTAAATATATGGCATTTTCTTCACTATATATGCAGAGAGGACTGTGTTAGAGTTCTGCTGCAAGGGCAAAGGTTTCACAAGTGCCTCAGATGCTCAGAGCCATTAATCTAGGAGGTGGCATTACCTACCTCAACCTACCTCTCAGGACATTGGAGAATCTGATCCTGAAGTGACATCTTAAAGTTTATCACTTCCTTTTCTGTGATCGCAGATGAGCACAACACATTTTGTTGCATAATGCAAAACTTAAAGAGGGGGACCCTCTTCACGTTCTTTTTACCTGCTAGGTAGTATCTAGCAAATGAAAGCAAGTGCTGTATACTGGGCTTGTGCAGGTCTGTGAGAAGCAGGCAAGAACAGAGTAGGTTTCCCTGGCCTGAAAGAAAAGCCAGGCTGCCCCCCTGCTGCGGGAACTGGTACTTGACTACTAGGAAGAGAAGCCTTGTTTTCCTGTGTAACAAGGTCAGAAACACTTGGTGTTTTGCAACCTTGAACAGCCTCTCCGCAACCCCTGAGAACACAAAAAAGGGGCAGCACTCAAAATAAGATCTTCTGACCTGCCTACTGGCATCCTAGCACACATCTTGAGAAACTAGGAAGGCAAAATAACCATGAGTAATTAGCTGTCCTACGCTAGGTGTCCTGCACACAACAAACCTTGAAAAGACATCAGTAGCTAAACAGGGTTTTGTTCTGTGCACATCATAAATTATGCAGCCTATCTCAAAACAAGACACACAGTATCTCATAGACACCAGTGATTGCTTTAGGTAAGCATAGGCTCACAGGCTTTGAAAACACATGGTGGTTACAGAAAGCCTGAAGAACTTAGGTCACAAGTACAGTAGCAAATTGTGTATCATCATAGATAAGTGCTTATCTATGCTTAAACACATGTATTTCATCCATATACTGTCCAGATGAAAGAATTTATATCTTGTTATATGATCTGTATGGAAGTACACTAGCTCAAATAACTTGTATGAATATTTCACACAGATATCAGGATGTTTTAACTTTCACTCTTCATTAAATATCCAGTAGCTGAAAAAGAGCTCTCCTTATGCGCGTGTGTTACTTACCAACATTTACCAAACGGAGTTTCTCTCCGCCGTAGGAGAATGGCTCACATCCTCTTCATTTTCTCCCTTTTCCTCAGCTTGCTTTGTGGTGAAGGAGAGCTGCAACTTCAAAACCATGAGGATTGTCAAAGTGGAATTCACTGCAAAAGAAGAAAAGAGAATATTACACTCTGTCCAGCAGGTATTCCAAAATAATTCATTAGAGGCTGTTAGTTTCTTTGGGATGCTTTTGATTTACATTCTGCTCAATATACTACTACAGGAATACTGAGATAACCAATTAAGTCTGCAAAAATTTGGACTCATTAAGCCTATTTACCATTTACAACAAGTGCATAGCATTCAAATGTTATTGTAATAAGATTCTGCAATCAAAAGACTTCCTTTCTGTACTGTGAAATTAAATATATATGTATATATAGAGAGAGAAACAGGGAGCATATAATTCGGGACACATTTAACTGATTTTGACGTTATGACACAAGTTCCGCTGTATTTGCGTTCTTAAAAAAATGCTGCAACTCATCTAACTAATCTACACAATAATCTACTTGATATGAGAAAAATTCAAGGATTTTTTTTTGTTCAAAGGCTTTTTCTGCCCTGAAAGCAGCATCACACCAGTGCCGTGTCCCCCTGGCACTTTTCGTTCAGAAGGAGCAGCACCGATATCACAGCATTGCTTGACATGCCCAGCGGATTTCTTTAATCCTATACCTGGCCAAAAAGCATGTCTTCCATGTGGCTCACAGGCTGCACAGCCTGCAGAAGGTCAAGATACATGCATCTGCCTTGGGAACGGTCAAGTGTTCCAGGTACAAAAGCAGTCCTGGAAAAACAGTTCAGTTCTCATACATTTCTCTGCCTACTATTCTAGGCTTCAATCTTCACTTCCTTTACCTTGCACAGAGTACTCTACACCATCTTTCCCTCTTCAGAATTGGCAATATTCAGTCCTGCATCTCAGGACTTTGGATATCAAAGTTTCACGTGATCTGTTCAGAAATTGCACCTGGTCGCACCCCTAATGTACGATGCTTAGCCCACGAAGTTGTCTGTATGAGATGGCAGGTTTAGAGAGAAACGTCTGTGTTTTCTTCCAGCCTCGTGATGCCCACTGTACATGCCCTCCAGGTTATTGGAGCTCCTTTGACAATAGAAGACCTTGCATCAGAAAAGTCTATGACGTTTGTAGGGATCCAGCCTCCAGAAATCAGGAAGGACAATGTTTAACCAAGAAAGGATGGGCTCATTACTGCTCAGAAAAGGTATTGAGATTTTAGCATTACTTAAGACCAAGGATTATGTAGTACTTCCCTAAAAATAAATTCCTTAGCTACTTTTCATTAGGCATAGGTAGCATGAGAACCAAGTGTTATTAGCATTTTCACAGGAGGTTTTGCCTCATATTATTTTGCTCTTCTTCAACCTGAAATCGGAAACTCAGATTTCCTTCCTTGCTTAACAAAGCTCCGGCCATTAATTGTCTCCTCCGTTGTTCTTTTATTCCCCCTTTCCTCGTATAGGTTTGTACCATACCTGCAGATTACGAAGGCTATGACAAGGTTCTTGGGCTCTGCATTTGTCAAGCTGACGGTCTGGAAAGTGTGTGCAATTCTCAGTGTAGAAGACAACAAAAAGATATTCTGCAGTTCACTTGTGCAGAAAAAAATGCTCAGCTTTTTATCACTTACAAAAATGGGAGCAAGGTAAAGGATTTCATTTAATTTTACTACAGTCTAGCTGTCTATACTCAAATGCTGCTTTTTAACAATCCTTTAACCAAGAAACCCCCTCATTCTTCTCTTCTGGAAGAGCATAGGAGGAAATAAACAAAAAAGCCTAGACACTTGCATGCACAGTGTGTTTTTTGTAGCTGGCATTACACTGCAGCTGTGGCAATCACAGTAAAAACTTTCTGACCTCTCCTTCTGTTTCTATTAGACTACTGTTTTCTTGAAAGAATTAAGAACAGTTCTGTTACGACTGGCTTTCCCTCCAAATGATGCCTGCAATTCAGAGCAAAGCAAGTCTTCCCAAGCAGTGTACATGGTGAAAACAAGTGGTAAGGAAAAGGTTAAAAACAGCTGCAGTATTAACTGAGTATTAAATGGCTTTTATAAACAACATACCTGTCCTTGCTATTTATAACATGAACAAGCAGCAGTCTTGATGCATATATCCACATAAGCGTGAGGCGATGCAATCTCGACATTTGGTGCAAAATTCATCCCATTCATTTCCAGAACATTTATCTAGGATGGGGAGATTTCTGATATTCCAGGAAAGGACAGCTATTCAGAAATTCCCTCCCACTCCTCTCCCTGAAAATTGTGATTAACAGAGATAAAGAATACCTTTGCCTATCAAGCGACTACCTTCCCAGATCTGTACAGAAAAGCTATACAGATTTTCTCTGGGGTTTTATATTTTAATGTCATTTTACCATATAGAACTGAACATAGCTAATTTTTTGCTATTCTAAAGTTAACCCACAAGCCAAACGCGCTGTTTGCACAACCACATGAAAAATCTAGTAAGAGTAATGGGATGGAAACATTTCACCATGATGTCTCTGCACAGTTTCATTGAGCCGGGACAAGTTAAAGCAGTTACTATCTAAGAACAGCTCTTGCAACACCAAACTAGCCTTAAAGCCTTCAGATAAAGCCCAAGCAATTTAGATCACTGTGCTGGAATAGAAGAAACAGCAAAAGGCACAGTTTTGTTCTGGTTTTGTAAGTTTTTTGAGGGAACTTGGTGAATCAACCCTATATAAAGCAGAAGGAAAGCAAAGTCCACTGTGATAAAAAAAAAAAGAAAGAAAGAAAGAAAAGAAAAAAAAACAAAGAAAAAAAAACAAAACAGAAGTAACCAATGCATTTTATGTCATTTCAGGGAAAGGATTTTTAGGAGTGTATAATCCTGACCCACAAATCTTCCACAGTTTCATTATACTAAATGAGGCTTCATTGCTTCACAAAAGCAGGCCTTCTTCAGCACCACCTGCAGGTAAGGTCTCACATAAAACTACACAATTTATACACAATTTTGCAAAGATTTTCTTGTGCTTTTTCACATCACTGATTTCCAGCACTGATCTAATTAGGCAACAGCAATATTGTACAGAACTCACCATCTTTAGGAGCTTCAAGAAGCTGTTCATACTAAATGCACTGAAGGCGCAGGAAAAACTTTTACATTCCTGAGCTAGGACTCAGGAGGTCTGTGCTCAGAGCCAGGTAGCTACACTACCCAGGAGCCCCCAAAGCTGCCTCTGTCTAGTTCCTGCTTTTTGCCAGGGGCAATACGGAGAGGCTGTGTGAGCAATTGCTGAATACTTCCACCTGCGTGTACAGGTGATAACACCCATGGGTGTAGGGGGAGGACAGAGACCAGGAGCAGCTGCCAGAGCTGAGCTCCCCTGGTTTACATCTATCCTTTGGTTTAATAATGCTAGTGCAGAGATTTGCCCTGACCCTTGGAGGTCAGGACTTTCATTCTTCACATCAAATCTGATAAAACATAAGGGAACAGCTCTCTTATGAAGCCTGCACATTTTGCAAGTAGTGCTGCTCCTTTACCAGATGCATTTCAGTTAAAAAAAAAGAGATGAGGATGTAATGCATAATAACCCAATATCAGGGAAATGCCTGTGGCATATTTATGTTCCACCTCGACCACAGACCTTACTCTGGAAACAAGATTTTAGTCATAAAAATGAACAGGAAATACTGTATCCTGCAGCATTTCTGTAGATAGAAAAATGGCCAGTAATGATCCAAATGTAATGATATCTGTTCTTTTACAGTTAAGCCTGGCCATGAAAACGACAGGTTTTTCTGGCTCGAGGGCCTGAGACCTTCAAATTCCACATCAAAAACAGTATTTACTGGCATCTTAAATCCTATCACATGCATTGATGCTAATGTTACCATCATGTTCATTGTCTCCAAGGAGCATTACCCAATTTATGATGTGTAAGTACAAAAGGCAAAGGTAGAACATAGCTATTGCACGTTTTCTAAAGTTACAGAGAACAGGGCTCTCATTTAAGTGGTACAGATTACAGAGGAACCCCAAGTGCACCTATGGCTAGAGCTCTACTGTAATTATGAAGCAATACGAGAAAAAAAAAAAAAAAAAACGGTGATGGCAAGAACTGACTTCCCTACTTTCCTTCCTAGAAACAATCTGTACAATACAAATGCTGACTTTGACTGGGGGGACTTCCGGAGCCTTGCAGAGGAAGTCAGAGAGGCCTCTTCAAGCTTCCTTCTCTTCCTTTTCCAGTTCCGTCACCCTGGTACCTATGTTTTACAACTGAGTAGCAATCAGCACAAAAAAATGGTTTGTATCCAGGAATCCCGTGCTTACATTTACGTCCCTATCAGTGGAGTATTTCCTGTTCCACAAAATGGTTTGAAATAGAAGGAAATGTTAAGAGTTGCAGTGAGCATCTTTTCATAGCATATTGGTGAATACAGCAGTAAGCATGTGAGTCTGTGTGTGTGTGTGTGTGCGACACATATGAGCCCAAAAGATACAACTGCAACAAGGTTCTGATTCAACATTACAAACAAAGTAACACTTAACATTTAAAATAGCAGACCAAATCTTGTGTAACTTAGCATTTCTATTTATGCTTATTTCATTCAGTATGTTAAGGTCATGCCACTGGGCGGACAGTGTTATGAAGAGGGTCCATTCTTCCCCACAACTCCCAGATATGCTGTACAGGTGGGCATTACAAAAAACCAAGACCTCCTGCTGAAGCCTGACTGGACAGCTATTATTGGATTATTCATGGGACTTCTCATATTTCTTATTGCCTTCCTGCTATTGACTGTAAGTAATAGTTATACAGCATCTCATTTCTCAGGACAAGATTTTGCACCATGAGGAAAGACCAAATCTGTTCCCTTAGGTAGCACCTCAGAGTTGAAAATTAGAATAAACTGTAATTCAACCTCCTGTTTTATAGATAGGGTAAAATTCATCCCTAGGAATTGATCCAACTCCTCTGAAGCTCCAATATGACTACGTGACACAGAGGCCAGTTAGAGGCACTCTACGGATGCATTCATTGCATTCATATTTTCTGGTTCCCTATATCAGACCACAATATTCTCCACAATTCACATCTCTGCAGGAAGAATCAATGAGTGAGCAATTATGCATTTCTTTATGATCTACATGCACCTGCCTCAAATTAGAGGAGAGATGAATCCTAGAAAAATATTATAAAGAACTATTAGTAGTGAATACCCTTCTCCAGCAGTCATTCACATGATAGTCAGTTTGGCACACCGTAGTCAGAAAAAAGTCACACTGACTGCAACATATCTGGAATCAGGTTTGCTATTTTACAGTAAACAAGTGGCAGGGTCCTTCAGACTGTAAATCCCCCCAACAGCCATACCTTAATATTTCACATGTGTCCTGAAATCAGCAGGCTTTTTGTGGAATCAGAATTCTGAAATAATGAGAGCAAATGAGATTTATTCATTCAGCAGATCCAAACAACAGATATCTATTTCCTTCCTGATGGTTTTGGCCTGATCTGTTAAGATTAATAACTCTTCTCTCTTAGAACAGATCACTTGAATTATATTGTTAGAAAGTATAGGACAGGTCCTCATACTGCTTAATGAGTGAATAACATGCGAAACGTAATAAATATGTCAAAATAAGAAGAGAAACTTACTTAGTTTTGTTGTGTTTTGCAGCTTCTTTGTCAGCAACTTAGCTGGTCTCAGAAAGGCATTACCTACCCCATATACCGAAGGCAGCAAATGAAATATAACCTTGACAGATATTCCTCCAATTTATCAACAGTCTTTTCCATTAAAAAACGTCATCCTTGTCTGCAGAACAACGGTAGTCTGGATGCTGACTCTCGCGACACTGGTGAAACAAAAGGTCAGATAACAGAAAGGCTAAACAACAGTTGGTCTACCTGTTTCCAGAGTGCTTGCATATAATGGAGACAGAATCCTATCTCTTATCATGGGCAACGGCCACTAGATTAGAAGTGATTTCCAAAATCATTCTTTGCTCAAAAACACTCTTAAGTGGAGAAATACTAATAAACAAATATCCCTATTTCAGCCTTCTTCTTAAAAAGAGGTAATATTTGGGAACCTGAAGAACAGATAGACCTCGAGTCATTCAACACCAATGTTTTCTTCGAGCTTCTGTTGAGACAGTCTCTGTCAGTCACAACCCATTTGGGTCATTTCAAAGAAGAGGTAAATCGTGTTCAAAGCCTATTCATATATATGCAGAAAGAGCCTAAAACATTTGGCATTGCTTGTTCTCCACTGTTTCAGTAGCCTTCAGCTATTAAGTAGGTAATTTATTTCATTTTTCGTATTCATTTCATTTTTCAATTAATTTCTCTTTTTCCTCTGTAAAATGAGATTAACATGCATTTCCTGGTCAAAAGCTTGAGAACTGTGGATTAAATCCAGGAGTATGAAAGATAAATGAATACGCACCTCATAAATATGGAGTTTCATTATGCTATTTTAATTTTATAATAATGTCACAACTGAAAGCAATGAGATAACTTTTCACAGTCCTAAAGTAAATAAGATAAATCTATATACAAAATTATTCTAACTTCATTTGTAGTTTAGACAGTAGAGGGAGCTGGTTCTACAGCATGCAGTGTAATAGAGGACTAGTGCAAGTGAAATCATGGTACCCTACTCATAAGAAAGCTAGCATTCATGTGTTTTATATTGAAAACTTAGACACTAGTTTTTTTTTTTTTTTTTTTTTTATAATTACATAGGGAGACATGTAGTTTGTACAGATAATTCATTTGTTCAATTCTACTTTTACAGTCATAATTTTGTCACCTTTAACATTCACATTTTTGGAACCTCAGGTGAAAACTATGTATCACAAGCTTACGAGTGAAATATCTCTACTGAAAGAACTTTGGATGACAACACTGAGTATCCCAGAAGGATCTGAGTTTTATGAGAGCACAATCATTGAGAGTTACTCAAAAACCAAGCAGCAGGTAAAGCTCTGTTTGGCATCATTAGAATAAGATAGAATAAAATAGAAATAACCTAGAATAACAAATGAAATCCTCTGTACTCTCTTTTCATAATTTTTCTGCACGGTCATATAAAATTTGTCTTTTGCAGTTGTAGACATTCCTTATTTTCATAGGCTGAAAATCAAGTAACATTCTGTAATATTTGAAATACAATATTCTGAAATACACCCAGCTCATACTCTCACTTGAAAAAATGCATGATACACAGTAAACCGCTGTATCTGCAAAAGCTATGTTTTTCACAAGGATACATTCAAAGTTCTACATCACTTGATTAAAAGAATACTTCATTAGGTTATTCAGACCTGGGTGCATGCTGGTCACTTACATGCTAGATAACTGCAATTATTGCTGTTGTTAGCATGTGAATGTTCAAGTTCAAATGAATGGAGCAGAATGTTTTATATATCTAGTATTTATCTTTTTAATAGAAGGCAGAAAAAAAAAAGCTGCAATCTGTGTTTACATTTGGGTAAAACAAAGAAGAAGAGGTGTTTGCTTTTTATATCTTGCCTAGGCAGAAGAAGAGATGCAGCACAGGAAACAGCTGGCTGCTGAATATGAGGAAAGCATGAACAAACAAATGCACTTACTACACCATGATCTGAAGTGCCAGGAAGAGCATTATGTCATGTTCAATTCTGTCCTGCGAGAAGCAGTGAGATTGATAGAGATGCTGACGAATAAGGTGGCTGGTAGAAAACAACAAACGATATGGTCTCCACTGGAATATCAAAGGTAATACTTATTATTGCAAAATTCTGCTGCAACTTTCTTTTTCCTAGCTAGAAAGCATTTCTGGTGAGTGATTGTGTTGCATATTGATTGGCAACACATGTAGCTGGAAGCTAATTGATGTGACAAGCAGATCATAATTTTTATGTTCTTGTAAAACAAGCATAGAAAATATCAAACAGAGCCGTAAACTCTCAGGAAGCTCCCATCACAATCCAATGGACAAAAAATGTTTTGAAGGTCCTTTTTTATGCCAAATAATTTGTCTCTGGGATATCACGTTAGTTGTAGCTACTGTATCAGCCGTGCACTTACCACTGTCAGCGAGAGAGAAAGAAACAGTAAAGTGTCCTTATCACTGCATTAGCCAAGGCAAATACATTTTGATCTCTCTAAGTGCAAAGGGCAGATTTGCATGTCTATCAAAGTTCTTCCTCTGTGACTCCCTTGAAAATATTTTACCTTACCTTCAAATGGCTAGTGACCATATTTATGCCGTAAATTCCAGCTTGTTAGCCCGGATAGATACTGCAAGCAGCATGATGACAAGCACAGTAATAAAGGAAAGTCACCGCCTCAAAGCATGGGGAGTGCTGGGTGAAGGAATGGGAGCTTACCTTCTTAACAAAACTAAAACCAGGATTCTTATCAAGCAGGAGCTAGCGGGTAACTATAACCTCTATACATTCTTTTTGAAATGATGTGTACAGAAATGTAGGCAGTTGCCTGTAAATGGTTCACAAAAGTATCAGCAATGGAATGAAAAGCGACTATACTTTGAAAAACCATATCCTCATTTAGTTTCCACTAACAACTTACGAATTAAGGGGTTGCTTAAAAAGTAATTGACAGAACTTTTCCATATCTTACTTCTTAGGAAGAATGCCAGATTTGCTTTCATCAAGATCTTTGACTGATAGGCCGGTAACTGCTAGCAGGGTACTTGCTAATCATCCCCTAGCAACAGAGAGGAAATTGAACTACTCTGTAGCTAAATGTCAATAAGTTCAGTTAATTTGTTCCTGTGCATATGTTTGCTTTCTAACATTGTTACACATTTTCATACAATAAAATGCAGCTGGTACCTTGACACTGAGAAAACTCTCATTTTTACCCTCCTAAAAGGTACAAAAATTAAAAAATAAAAATAATTTAAAAAAAGACCTTGGATGTTTGAATGAACACTGAAGACTCTGGCAATAAGATCTCAAATTCTCAAAGCTTATTCCTGAAATATCGATCTTTTTACTCTTACAAGAGTCATCCAGACACTGTAGAGAGAATTGAACACCAATGTGCCAGGAATATTGTAGCTTTTCCCCTGCAGAGAAGCAGAGAACATCTGCAAAAGACAACAGAAAGGCTAGAAAAACCCTTCGCAATCCCATGGGTAGGTGGAGACTCAAAGTTTCTTTTTCTCCCCCTCTCTTGTGCACTGCTTTGAGACTCAAATGGCACTGCCAAAGCACCTGATGTTACCTATATGGATCCTACCACTGGATTGCTAATGCCCAACCCACAACAGTCGATGCTGCTGAATAGCCACTGCCCTGGGCCTGTACCTATCAACCATTTTCTGCATCCTCAAACTGGAAAAGTGCTTCCTGTAGCTGGTAACATTGGTTATGATCCCATCAGATCTAGGCTGGTTTGTGCCGTTGATTTTGCTTCAGGTAAGAGCCACACTGCAATAACTGATTAATGCAATTACTCATATGCAGGGTATAGTTATAGGGGGCGGTACTGGTAAACAAATAAAGAACAGAAGACAAAAAAAAATACAACTCGGCGTACTTGTAGGGATTTTTCACATAACAAAAGAGCAAAACTAAGGGATATCTGTGCCTAGCATTGTACTAGAAGAAATTTCTTTCAGCCTTGCTGTTAATAAGATGTACTACAATGCGCAAGGTTTATATGCCAGGAACTATTTAAATATTCCTTGCTTCCAACAGGTTTCAACCCCTCTGTTCACTGACCTATAGAAACTAGTAAATAATCGGAAACTCTTTGCTTTAAGGAGTGGCCAAAGCAAAATTTAAATTTGAAGAAAAAGAAAAAAAAATAGCTGAGAGAGTACTTTCTTTCACTCATGTAATTCCAAACCTGAATACATATCTTTATAATCAGCCTTCCCTGAAAGCTTCATATTCTCCATGCTGAACTCTAATGCTTACTTGCTGCTAGCATTAGTTCTCACTGTCTTGTTAAATTTCTTGTTTTAACACACAGGTGAGCTTCGCAAGTCTGAAGTGCCCATATTTCCCTATATTCCTTACCCAATTTGTCCCAACACCGGTTTACCTGTGAAGACAAAACTTCCAGCACTACGTCCTGAAAAAATGTTTCACCTGGGAGGACTCATGCTAGACCCAGTGACAGAAATAGAAGTGCCAGTGCTTGCTGTCACAATCCATCCTCACACTGGGCAAAAGCTGTCCGTTGGTGGGACATACCTGAACCCACTTACCGGCACAGTGACGCCTCTGGAGATTGGCGGACCCATGACTGAGCCAGAGGGAGGCAAGATTGTTCCAATACTTGGGGTCAGTTTGGATAACAACACCGGTAAGTGAATATATTCTTCATGCTTCAGTAAAGAGGGTATACACCCTTCACCTTACCTGCCTCTGGGGAATGGAATTTGCCTTTCCTGTAGAACAGGCTATGCATCTTATAGTTTCAACAGACAGATATGCTTCCCCTTTAAGAAACTGAATCTAGTATTTATTCCATTAAAGTCAACACAATTATCCAGAGAAACATTTGAGCTGCCATATTCATTAACTATGACGGAGATTATGGACAGTGATCAGACTCTTAGAGATAGTCCAATTGCTCTGATAAATAATAAAAGTAGCACGAAATACATTATTTAGGGGCTTAGGTGATTAGCAATTCTAGATTTATAGAATGCATTTTCACATATATATGTTCTTTATACTGCACATTATAAGATATACTGCAGTTAAAAAAAGTTGTGGGGACCTTTATCTTTTTTAAAGTAAAAATTGGGAAACTTACTTAAAACATTTTTGACAGACAAATTATTTTATAATCAGTTTTTTAACAGTTTTGAAAAGGTTTTTTTAATGTGTTTAAATAAGTCTATTTGTTTCCCCTGAAGTGATCATTGCACCTTGTTCTGAATGGATAAGGACTGGACCAAAGATAAGGAATGAATAAGGACTTGACAAGTGATGTTATGCTTTTTTTTTTTTTTTTTTTTTTTTTTTCCTCCTCCCCTCCTGTTCCTTGAATACAGGAGAAGTTATACCTGTAGGTGGACTTGTCAGTCCTTGTGGAAACCCAATGCTTCTTGGAGATACCTTCACTGAACCTCTGAGTGGGAAAACAGCTCGGGTATACGGAGCTCATCTTGAGCAAGACAAAGTGCTGCCCCACGCTGGAAGTTACCGAGCAATGTTGGAAGCTGACTGGCTTATATCTCAGACTCATGTAGTGAATGCTGTGAAGCAGTATAAAGAGACAGTTCTGGAAGATGCCTGTTTAGCAGCAGACAAATTGGCAGCACTTAAGGCTTCAATAGAAAATATGAAAAAGTCCTTTACCATTGTATTTTATCATGCAATGCATTGCCTGCAAAGCCTAGAGAGAAAACAGAAAACAGCTTCAAGTCTCAAGAACAATGGTGGTAAATTGGGTAGGTAATAAAACAATCAGTGTTTTAAGGAGTGAAGTTACTGTAAGGGATACTGAAATACATCCATTTGCATCACAGAGTTTGGCCAAACATCAGCACTTCATACTCTTGAAGTTTTTTTTTGTCAAAATAGCCAGACTTAAGAAAAATCTTACCATGAAGCAAGTCAGACAAGTGATATTTGGAAGTGGTAAAAGAAATAATGAGTGTTTCAGTTCATGAAACTTCTCAATTTAATGTTTCACATTTCTCATTGTTTGAACAAACTAGGGATGATCAAATACCCTGGAACAGAGATGTGGATCCCTGCAGTGTTTGGAATGAAAATCCCAGATCCTAGCGGGTCCAGGTTCATGGTGCCAATTCTGGGAATAGACTGTGACTGCAACCCCAGGCAGCCTTCCGTGCTCGCAGGAACTATGGAAGATGCAGACGGAAAAGGTACAGCAAGAAAGAGACAGGGGCTGCTGCACCATCACCAATATTTGTATTACTTTCAGAGTCAGGAAAACAGACTACCAAAACAGATCGTGTACTACTTCAAAAATGAGCAGGAAGTCCCACTATGCATGGTGTGCGCATTCAGAACAAGCAACATCAAATTGCTGCTGAGAATTAGATTGAGACCAAGTCACATGGTGTCTCAAAGCCATTCAAAGATCTAATGTACTCTTCAGAAACTTACTCTGAAGTTCTCAGTGATCTAACAAGCCTGCAAGCAGAGGCTGTTTGAAAGGAAGGTCTGCAACTCCTTATTCCTAAATTCTGCTCTTAGTACATAGCATATACAGATCAGGGAAATCTGGTTTCCCTAGAAAATTTCAAAACATGAATATTAAAATTTAATAAAAGCTGCTCAATAGAGTTGCAGCTGTAATAGTTTAATTCATGATGAAAATGTTAAGGATTGAACTTAATTTTCCTCTATCCACAGGCCTTGTCCCTATTGCTATTGGGGCCAGAACCATAAGTCCTATTACAGGTGAAATTGGGCCTGTTATAGGTGCTCAAACCAATCCCTGGACACACAATGTAATTCCTACAGTTCAGTCCTTAGGAGCCTTACCAAGAGGAGTGACAGATCCAGATCTGGTAACTATAGCTCCAGTAAATCAGCATTACTTACAGATTTGATAACTTTATACACCTAAGAAAATTAAGAAATTTGAACAAGGGTTGATTTTCAACTACTGAGAAGTGATTTCACCCATTCAAGGCCCCACAAATGGTGTTTTCTAACAGCAGGAGGTGAACATTGTACTGACCTCTCCTTTTAAATATCCGTTTTCTCTTGCTTTTATCTCTCCCTTGTTTGTTCTTCTCTTCTTTGTACATTTTATTTCACATACTTCAAGCACCCCAAAACACATATGACATTATAACTTTGGAGACTGAATGTCTAATGGTAAATTGTGGACAAGCACAGGCTTAAAATTGCAAAGCATTGACCTCCCTGTGGCAGCAAAGTTGCATATATATTCTAGAAAGCACTAAAGAAGGATTTCATCATGAGTTTCCATGATGAAGTTCATAATCTTTCTTCACAGCCCTACAAAACTGAGCTGTTATATCTGTCATTGCATTTCAGCTGGACCTTCTGGAAAAGGAAATAAATTTGAGGCAAGCATACTGGCATTGCAGAAAAAAGAAGGAAGAAGAACTTCTTAAAGAGCTCAACTCTCTGTTTCTTTATGTTCTTGATGCTGCAAAAAAAGGAAAAACACAAAAGGTACAGTGTATGCTTTTTGCAATTAGCTTCAAGGTCTTCATAAGTGCTTAAGGCACAATTCATAGTAGTATCAGAAACAGGGACTGCAATCAGTTTATACGCACACATTAAAAAATGAAAGGCTAGGAAAAAGCAATTGCTAAACTAGACAATCTCTTGCTCTTCCCTATTGGAAAGAAACATTGCAACAAATGACTGACAAGTTATCTAAAACTCTCTCTTCTCATCCACTTTTTTACAGATGAAGCACAAGGAAAAAGTGAAAGACACTGAGAAAATATGTCATCTTCTTGAACGGTCCTCTCTGCAGGAAGCTGAGAGAAGAACCTCAAAATATTTCAGCAGCCAACTGGGAACTGAATTATCCTTCCTATGCAAAGGTATAACAGCTTACTCAAACAGAAAAGAGGCTGTATGTCATTTTCATTTCAGTCACTTCCTTTGTCACGTCTTCACCAGCCTTACTGAAAACCCATGTCCTCCTGGAGCAAGACAATATAGAAGTAGGATCTGGGTGATCACTTGGGCTGTTCTAAAAGCTGAAAATGGAGCTCATTTCGAAGACATGTTGCTTTTTGCAAAAGATTATGGAATCAAGTGAACAAAAAAAATTCAATTTAATCCAGAACCTTGCATCCATATAAGACATTCTGTAGCTCCTCACACAAATATTACTTCAGAACTGCTCTGAGTTTCCAATTGATTATCATTTGGGAGCTACCGCTAACATGTGCTCTTTATAGTTGACAGAGATGAAAAAGAACAAGAAATACAGGTTCTGATGGAGATCAGAAAGGCACTGGAAAAGCTGATGCAGTTCACGAAAAAAATGCAGCTGCAAGAAGACCGAATACAAATGCAGCTGACAGAGAAAGAACAGGAAGGGAATCACTTCTTGAACGCTGAGACAGTAACAAATCTGAAGTTCAGAAAGGTGAGGTCGCTGCTGGCTTGGACTCACTGGCTTCAATCTACAGAAGGTTTACCTTAAAGAAAGATGTTAGATGACCTGACAAAAATGCTGTTTTATTTTCCTCAGTGGAACAGGAGCTGAGCAGTCACTGTCAGAATATAAATGAAACCTACAACATCAAATCATAGCTGTTAAAGCTGAAATAGATCTAGGAGATCATGAAGCACAGCTATCCTGGAATGCAGTACATGTGTGATCTAGACAAAATATTTGTGCACTGAATTTCTCTGCCTGTACTCTTCATTCGTCAGAGAATGCTAAGAAAAGCCTAAACCCTATTAAGTCTTTCATATGGATAAGGATTCTTGTATGGATAATTTGAAAACACTGCCAGGGCTTCTCCAAATGTTTCCTAGTACTACAGAGACCACATTTATCTGTGCCATGACCCAGTGCAATCCCAGCTGAACTAAACGCTAAAGTTTTCTCTTGACTGAACAGGTACCAGGCAGGCTCTGCTGACATTCAGTTTTAGCTTGTCTATTCACAACTTATTTGATCCTAATATCTTTTAGACACATGCAGACTAATCGCATCATGTGGTCAAGCTGTCCTATTTATTTCCTCCACTATTCCTTTTCCATTAGTCCTTTAGGTAACTTACCCATTTTTCATTCATTCTTTAATTTGTTGTGCCCTAGCACAGTATAACAGTTACATCAGCTTTATAGCTGTTATCATACTAGATTCTGTGTAAAGAAGAACATACATGTCAGGATTTCCAATTCACTTGAAATATGTTCATATTTCATAACATTTATTTCAGGTCATACTTGCCTTAGCCTCTGAGTTTCAGGAATGCATACTGAAACAACAAGCCAAGGTGGAGACTGCATACGCCAAACTGGAATACGTGAGGGACTGGTCAACAATCCAGACCCAGCAGGCAAAGGTATTTATTTCACCTTGAGGCATTGCACAAGATGGTAAGAAAGAGCAGCACAGAGTTTTCCTGAGAAGGCAAACAATGCCAGGATACTTTCTCAGCTGTATTTATGATAAACATTAAATGCAAGTTGCAGGTATTGCATTTCTCTGTTCCGTTTCAGGTGCTTTTCTCTGGGTCACGACAGTGTTTTGAGAACTATCAGACGGCCATGTTTTATGGCATTATTGGGTTGCCACATGGTTCAGGCAAGATCATCCATCAAAAACTGATCCCACTACTCAAGTCTGTGGTTTATATGCTGGAGGAAAATAGCAGAAGTATAATATCACCTGAGACACCAGGTAAGAAAGAAGATAAAGGTGCTGTTAGTTATCTTCTTGTATTCTGGCCTTGGCTGGGACCTTTCTACTTCCAAGTACCAGAAAGAAAGATGCAGCCATCAAACAGCAGAAAATGAAGCCTCACTCAGTTTTCTAAGTATTAAAAATCTCCTTTGACTTAAGCTCTGAACCCCTTATCATTTACATAGACTTGCTGCATGATGGGATAATTCCTAAAACAATTTGTAATTCTATATTCTCTTTTATTCTAAGCCTCACAAAATAATTAATGCCTTTATTTTTTTTTTTTTTTGGCAAACTGTACTATTCATCATCATCTCCCTACTCAGGGTGTTCCTATATGTATAAACGCAATTTCATTAGACCATTCAATTATAGGCTCAAAGGCAGTTAAATCTCAAAGGAAAGACCATAAGGAAAGCACGGCACAAAATTTCATTTCCTGCATTTTCCATGCATTGGATATTCTGAGCAGCCATAATTTTTGATGGACCACTATCTGCAAGGTTCCAGTCTGCATCAACACCATTTCAAAGGTCTTCACACACAATGTCTTCATTAATACCAAATCTAGTCATGTTATAACTTATTTGGCAGACTGGTATCTTTACAGAAATACACAGTCAGTAAATAAGAATTCAGCAGGGATACTGCCTGAGGAAATAACCACCAAGCATTTAGCCTTGTAATTGCTATCAAATATTTCAGTGAATTAGGGGTGCAATAACAATAGCCTTACAATGTTGTTACTACTTTTCCATCTTCTTTTAATCACTTCTAGATCGCTTGAGAAAAGATTTGATAATTTAAGGTAAACTTGGGAAGCATTCCAAGAAGCCTGTGAATTTGTCAGCACTTTAGAAATAATTAGTGATTATTTAAATAAAAAGACTCTATTAAAATAACTAATACACAGAATTAAAAGGTCATTTTTCTTTCTTAGCCAATATTGATTTGCATTTCAGGAAAAGCTTGTGCATTTTGACCATTTCCAGCAAAACTGAGGGCAGATATAATCACCATAATATTTCCAGTATGAGAATGTGATATAGGAAATCATCAGTTGTACTTTGACTCCAGTATTCTAGCACTGGAGATTACTAACATAAATGAAGACAACCAGAATTACAAGATGAAGCTTCAACCCTCTTACCCTTAAAATAATTTCCATTAGTATCCCTGTATCAGCTGCAGCTACCGCTTGATATATCTGTCTGCAACAGAACACTAATTGACTAGTATACTCTTGTATAGGATTGTTTTCCATCTATTCATTTGTACTTCGAGACAGATTCACAACATTGGAAATGACTCTCTGGATATGCAGTAAAAAGATCCTATTGAGTTAAAGTTTATATGACATTGAAGTTGATTCGCAGTTGAAGAGAGACAAGTTATTTCTTTTCTAAACAAAACTTCCTTTCTCAGTGAGCAATATAAACATTTTCAGAGTTCTCATATCCATTTGATGAAAACCTCATAGGAAAAATTTACAAGCAGATACACAGGGGTTTGTTTATGTTTGTTTTTGTTAGAAATATGCATTTATTTTATAAAATACTCTTTTGGAGATGTATAACTAAAATGGACTGATGACTGACCTTTAAGAGGGCCATTTGGTTTCTTTCTGGCCTAGAAGGCTACTGCTAATTTAATACTGAAAACTACTGAATTCCCTAGGAATTGTGCACAACAGTTTGAGTAATGGTTCCTAAGTAAATGTAAAGAATCTATCTGGATTCCTCTACAGGCTACTCATCAAGAAGCACTTTAAGAGCATCTGCTTCTCATTCAGTGGCATTAAGAACTGAAACCAGTCAGGAAAATGCTTCAGCTTCCACAGGATCATCTCTTCTGCCCACTTTACATTCAGCGAGGATCAGACATTTAAAACAAGAAATCCAGACAAGGTGAGAAATAGTTGTTTAATTCTCCCAGCATTTTTCTCAGGAAAAGTATTCCTTGCAGATTCTTTAAAGGGGTTATACTGGGATTCTGTGGGTGGCTCATACCTGTTTCAGCAAGCTGTCTACCATGCAATCTTTATTCATGTGGCAAATGCCTCATAGTAATAACTGTATACAACATGGTGATTTTACTTCATTCCTGCCTCATGTATATCTGGTGATAGGTTTGTCTTAGAGAAGCACGCTTGTGAACTGGCACTTCTGGAGCTAACCCTCCTGATGGAAGAAATAAATGCAATCTGTTACTTTTGTGAATCTTCCAAAGCTAAGGAAAAGGAAGACCAGAGGGGAAATTGGGTAAGGCTAGCACTGTGTTGGAGTGTCCATCAGAGTAAAATAAAGCTTTCTGTTTCTTTTCAGGTTGTGTTCAGTTTTAACCATATCACATCAGAAGTGAAAGCTGACTCAAAAGGAAGTTTCTTGAATAAAGCAATCTTCTGTTTTGACCATTGCAAAAGCAATACAGAAAAATGAAATTTCCTTCTCAATGTTTAGGAACAAAAATCAGTGGCCTGTTTCTCAGTAGCTCTTGTGTACTTCATTTGCTAGCAAATCAGTCTACTTCTGTTACTTAAATGAGTTTGGACATCTAATTTATGGCTATGATTTATGGTATAACTATGTTTTTAGGAGATAAAGAGGAGTAAAGAAACAGAAGCTACCAGCAAGGACGACACATTTCTAAAAGAACTGTCAGAACATCACCCCCACACTGAACAAACTCTCTGCCAGAAACATTTGGAACAAATCAAATGCTCAGGCCTCAACCAGGATTTAGCAGCACCCAAACAGAGCCTACATTTTCTGGAAGAAATTCTGCACAACTTGTCAGTTTGTCATCCTGTTTTACAGATCCCAGATTCTAATATCACTGAACAAGAAGTGAGCTTAAAGCATTTTATTTATGCTTCTCCTGACACTATTATCTCATTGCTTTGCAAGAATGAATGTGATCTTGATTGAATGGTACAAATGAGCTCTAGGCATTATGGAGGTGGCTGTATTTTCAGAGAAGCTAAAGTCAGAACCATTCCATACTCTAGATCTCCCTGTACTGGACTAGGTATTTTATTGCCTCAGTACGGGTTGAGAAACATGTTCTTTATCAAAGAACAAGAACTTCAAGTTAAAACTGGCCTCACTAGTAAAAGTCTGCATCCAGGAGAAGGTGATATTAAAAATAAATCGCTTTTTTATACAGAAAATGTCCTAATTTGCATCGCTACTGTTATTCTAGAAAAAATTCTATTCTCCAAGTACCACCCCTTCCAGAACAAAACCTGGGTCTTATTTTCTTTTTTGGCCCTTCTCCTGTAGTCTGTGGATCAAGATAACATCACAGCCAATGAACTGCAGAAATTCAGAGAGCAGAAAATAAGAAAACTGAAGGATCAGCTTAAAGTCTTCCTGGGAAATAAAAGAGCAGAGAAGAGTACCTCAAGTAATTTTGACCCACTGCAGGTCAGAAAACAGTAGATCACAGTAGCTATATAGGCTGCATCATATACATGATATATAGCATTAATGAAATAATGCTAATGAGACAATAACTGCAGCTATGTTAGGTTGTTAGGTCATTTATGATTTGTACCATGAGATTCGTAATAAATATACTAAGACAATGGTTTGAAGATAAAGATTAGTAATGTCTTATTTTACATAGGGAAGGCATGTGAAGATTCTCTCTTCCTAAACAAAGCATGTACTTCCTGAGAAATCCACTCTAGGAGGTAAAGCCCTGCTGGAGGTCTATATATTTCATTCTTAATACTTTTTCTGCAAATAGAGCAATGCAAGGGAGCAGAAATTTCTAAAGTACAAAACCTAGACTTATATCAGAGTGGTAGTAAAAGGTCACATAAAACTAAATTGCATTAGCAAAAGCAAAATACCCATTGTATTCTTTTATAAACACTTACTTTTTTATCTCCTCATTTTAAATTTGCAGAACCTAGCGAAACGATACAGTGAAGCACAATCCTTCTTAGGGAAGGATTTTCATCCAGATTTGGAAGAGCTGAGAATAAGACTAGAAGAAGGAAAAGAAGGAGACACACAGCAGAATAACAATTCCCTGTCATCCATCACTGAGTCTTCCTGGATTCCAGGGATACACCAAGAGGCAGATGACCAGCTGCTATTATCCCTGACTAAGAGTAGGTCTGATTTGTCAGAGGAAATTCAACTGATTCATCATTCTCCACTAATGCTGACATTTCCCGAGCAGGGGGCATTCATGCTTTCGAAATGGAACAAACAGGGAAAAGGCAGGGTGGATCAGACTAAATTAAAAATATAGAATGAGGAAGGTTTTAGTGATTCTTGGGGTGAAGTAGGGGGCAAAAAGCCAGTCCCATTTTCCTAACTAAGCATCAGTAGAAGAATACCTTAAACAGTCCTAATAATTAAGCAAGCAATACTGAGGAGTTTAGGCTAAAAGGGCATCTTCAGATTCGGTGATGACAAATTTTTGATACTCTCAAGTCACAGACATCACGTAAAAAGGAATACTTACATGGACGCTCGCTTTCTCTAGGTCACAAATAAAATTAAACGTCTTACCCAGATGATCTGCATGATGCAGCCACAGAGCTAAAGTTATTCCCATCTTTAGGGTCAAGAAGCTTCTAACCTTTCTGCTTGAAAAACCAGCAGCTACTTGATAGGCCCCAGAGTATCCTCCTCTTTGGATTGAAAACCAAGATTTTATTGGGAGTAGGTGAATTACCACATGTGATCAATTCCCTAAAGTTTCTGAGTCTTTTCCGACCCCTTCTGTATGAAACAAGCAGCTGTTGATTTTCTCAGCAGCTTGAATAAGTGGATTATAGCACATTCCTTAAATTCATCTGAACACACAAAACAAAATTAACATCTGATTTGAAACACTGCTATCTGAAACAAAGGACAAACTATTTCTCCGTGCATCCAAAACTGAAGTTATAAAATGCTGAGTGCATCAGGTAGTCCAGCTGGCCTCATTCCTCTAATCTCCTTGTGAGTAATTCACAGAGTTTCCTTAACAGCAAATGGGCTGTATGATCCACCAAATACCTAAACCCCAAAGACAGACTTCCCTATCCAGTCTATTGGAGATATTCCAATATACTTCCATACTTTTAGACTGCCTCTAAAATCAGAAATTGCTCAACAAGACCAACTTTTATTCCTAATAGTTGATTTTGAACTGATTACTTGCCCCCCTTCTTTACAGAAAAGCCATGAGTACTGTATGGAACAAGAAGAGGAAGGCGCACAGACCTCTAAGGGATTCTTTGCAGTTGTTGACTAGGGTGTAGTGGTCTCACAGATATCAAGGTTCTGAAGCAGTCAGGACACCTGATGGCATCCAGAATTGTTGTGCTGAATCTACACTTCACACCTCCTCCTATGTATGGTAAACATGTTAAACCAGTTTCTTAGCTACTGCCTGACTAACAGATAAACCTTAACTGATCTCTAGAGGGCTTTTCTTTCTCCCAGCTCTTTTACTTCGGTGTGTCAACTCATCAAAAGTCCTATGATAACTGAATAAGTAACTTGCCTCTGTTATGTAGCAGGAGTAGAGCTCTTATAGCAAGACAGATGTTGTGGTTGGAGCATTTAAATACAGCTAAAAGTTGCAATTTTATGTTACTTTTTTCCATTAATTCTGATGAAATAGGGAATTTTAATCTAAATAGTGACATGCTATGCAAGTTTAAAGGCAGATAATTGATTTCTTTTACTATTAAGAAAGCAATAGCAAAAAACACCTTATTAAGAAAGAAAAAGCCACTGCCAGGAGCTTTCTGGAAGCAGTCCAAGCAAAAACTACCAGCATGAGAAATAATTGTTTGAATGTTACATAATTCCTTTTTTCCCACTATGCAAAATTTATATTTGCTCAAATAAAGATGTTAAGAGATGATAATTTCAGAAAGTAGTATTGTGGGTATACAGGTGGTGGTAAAACTAAGCATACAGAAGCTTCCTGTGTCCTTGTTCCTTGGAAAAACATCAGTAATGAGTTCAACTCTTGCATCAGCAGCTTAACTAGTGGTAAATCATATTCTGAACAACAGCATATCTAACCTTTTCTAGTTGAGCTCCAATGTAATGCAAAGCTTTGTTTCAGCATTGAGGGAACCATAAACTGTTTGCTGCAATAACAAACAACTTAAAGTTATTCTCCTCTATGGAGTAATTGCTCTACCAGTGCAGGAGAAAGTCTTAGCAATCATACCCCGGCTTCCCTAACGATGGAGCATGCCCCACAAGTAACCTCACTTTTCAAGGCCGTGATTAATTAAAAATTCACCTAGGAAGAGTGGAATGCTAATGGTCATCTAAGGCTGAAGACTTAAGGTTGAGACTGACTCATGTAGGAATTCAGACTACATAACTAACACCTCTTTTTACAGAAAATAATTTGTTTTAATTGTTTAAATTGAGACTTCCAGGCCATTGTGCATTCAAATTGCTGTATTCCCCCTAGACAGACAAAAACAAAATAAAAAGCAAGTAGTAGTGAAATGCCTTTTTTCCTCCCACCTCTGTCTCTTCAGAGGGGATAAGTTCAGCACACTCTTTTCAGGACATACTGGATTCCTTGATGACTTGTGGCAGAGAACTAACCACTGTCCACTCTGCAGCCCTTTCTGCAAGGGAGTTTGTCATATATCAATATGACATCGCCATCCTACAGCTCCTCAGACTTCACATGGATGTAAGTTTAAGATACTGATATTTTGTGATCAGTGCTTCCAGAAGAAAACAGACCTCCAATCAGCCTGCAGTATGTGATCAATCTATCACTTTTAAGACAAGATCAAGTAGAAAATGATCAGTCTGGAAAATAAGAAATTACTTAATTTCATTATGTTTGCTATAATATCTTTGTATGTATTCAGTAGGTCAGTTTATCCCTACACAATTAGGGCAGGAATAAATATTTCTTTTGAGATCTGGAGCAAGCAGTCATTACTTGTCTCTATACAGTTTTTAGTGCACTACAGTGCTAATCTAGGTAAAGCCTCTAGGACTTCTCATAACTATATGAAATAATAAAAAAAATAAGAGGGACTAGCAGCCAGAGCACCAGGGCTAGAGTATACTTTCATTTACTTAATTAGGAAACTGGCAAGATGAAGTGATGTGATATACTAAGGATTTTTTTTTTAAAAAAAAGTCTCAATTTTCATGTGGTATTTGTTGGCTCTATGTATTCACTGCAAATCAAAGCTGACATTTAAATGAATTTATATCCCATTAATTCCTCTTACTTTGCAGATCTCAAGTGTATTCACATTTTTACAGAAGCAATTTTTCTTCCCTCTGTAGGCTCCAGAAATTAACCTGTGTGTTGCCTCCAGCATACCTCTCAGTAATGCTACAGGCAATGCCTTCAGATACTCCTTCTTTTATCAGGGTTAAGTTCATACTCAGCCAGCTTGCTTAGTCTTTTCATGTTCATTTAGCTGTGGAACTAGGAAGTAATGTTTTATATGTTTATAAATCAAGGTATGCTTGATGCTTTCTATAAAAGATATCAATAGAGGAACCAACTCAAGTGCCATGTTCCAGAGGGCTGTAAGCACATTGTTCAGGCCTAAGATATTGACTATGAATGTTTAATACGGGGATCATCCCCATAGCACATATACTGAACTAATTCTCATTCTGCAGTCCTTCCTGTCCAAATTCCACCACTCCCATATCTATCCAACTCTGCAAGTTGCCTTTATGCAAGTCATACAACAATATATCAACATTTCACTTGCTCAGAAAATAGTAAGTCAAAAGATTTTGTAGCTTTATCTGCTTTTACCATTGTGGAATACTGATTGAAAAAATCTGTGTTATGATTCTGTTACAGAGCCTTAATTGTCTAAAAGGATAGAATACAAGAAAGCTTTAGATTTCTCAAAGGAAGTGAAATTTAACTATGTTTGAGTGAGTAAACACATATTCCCTGTGAGGATTGATAATAATGTTATTTTGCCCTGTGAATGTTCCCCCATAGTCTTCAGACTAGATCTAACTTCCCCACAAATTAAAATCAACCATTGCAAGAATCACACTGACTGATCAGAAAACTTCTGTGCCTTTTCCTCATACCAGTATATTTTTTCTTTTTTTTTGGACTTAAGTCCTCTCAACTGAAAACCCATGAGATTCTGCTTGTTATGCATAGAGGTTTTTCCCCCCTCCACCCCTCACACTGCAATTTACTAAGCCTGACTTTACTATCTTTGCCAGAAGGAAGAAGACTTTCCAAGTAAAAGAGAATGTTTTTCCTTCCTTGACTTGCTTCTGCTATTGCCTAACATGGCTTTAAGCTCCCTTCATGACACTGTTAGCAGATCAGACAGCTCTTAAAAACACATGAGTAGATTTATTGATATCTGCATTTCCTTTTTAACTTACAAATAGAATCTTACAGATGAATTTTCAATCTTAGATTAACATTAATAAAACATTAAAATGGTTACATAATAAAACCCTACTATTTCAAACACACAAGACAGAATGAGTGCTTTTTATATCATTTATGCAATCTCAGGGCCAGCCTTCATCCTGTACCATAGTTAAGTGTTTTCAACTGCCTGTAACAGGTGGAGCCACAGTTCTACCGCTTGGTATTGATCCAATGGTATCTATCAATACGCGGTCCTGTGAAAGCAACTGTTGGCCTGTGGACTCTGTAACCCCTCTGCTGGGCATAGTATGAGCCTGCCTGAGGAAGCCCGTCAGTCATATATGCCTTCCTATGAAGATACTGAGACCAGGTCTGTATGGGTGGCTTGCAGAAGTCATTGAACTACATAGCAAAAAATAAAGAGACTGTTATAACTTTCTGGAGTATAAAGGCAGACTGGTCTGACCAGTCATTAGCCTAGTGCATACCTCCAAGCCTCCAGCTCTTGGCAACAGCATTAGCACACGCTTACCTGATAGACGCTGTTGGGGTTGCTGACAGTAGGGATAGTTTTTGGCTCCCTATTGAAGCCCTCTTCATCTGAAGAGGTGCCAGAATGGCAGTCCAGTGCTGCTCTATCAACAGCATAGCTGATCTGCTGAGGAAGCTCTCGGTTCTCTTCTCCTTCAAAGTGAGCAATTGTGAAGGGCCGGTTCTTCTCACCATATCTGAAAGTAACTGCATTTGTGTAATACAGCTCTGCGATGGAAGTACAGACTTCTGCTACCACAAGCACTAATTACGAAACATACCCCCAGACATTAGGTCTCTAGTAATAGGCTTAAAGGATTAAGTTCCTACTAGTGCACTTGACAGGTACTATCTCTAACTACAGCTTCACAGCTCACCTGCAACATACTTCAAAAGGATCAACCCATAGTGTCATCTCTTTCGGCAAGCCAAGATTATTGAAGTCCACATTGCTCTCCACACAAGCTTGCTCCAGCAGTGGATCTCTCCTTTGATGTTTGTTTATCCTTATACACCTATGTAGGAGTACAAGTGCAGGTGGAAAGTAACATTTCACTGCAGCTACACAAGCTCAGCCCATACATGAGTATATTCAAATTCAGTAATTATCTTCTCTCAGCTAGCCTATTGATTCAAGGTCTCAGTTACAGCCTTAACCAGCTGTCAGCCAAAGAGGAGCTACTTTATAAATCCAGAGAAAAATTTAACAATGCAGCAGCTCACTTCAGAGGTCATTATTAGAGAGGTAAGTATGAGAATTTCTGGGTTCAGTTCAGGACTACTCAATTTCTACATTCAAGCAGTCATTCAGCTACTCAGTTATGTTACATCCATTGCTTCCTGCTCTCAGTCTTCCACCTCAGCTTCCTAGCTGCATACAGACACATATGAAAGCACATTTGTAGAGCCACTTTCAATTTAAGTGCATCTTTAACTGTTAAAAGATTTTCTTTCCCATCAAGCTGTACAAGGAGGTCAGTAGCTCTCTAGAGGTTTCACCTCACTACATTTTCCACTGAACTCTTGGTTGTTTCCATTGTCAAGTCTCCAGAAATAGAAAATATCCTCACTACAGCTTAATTTTTTCAAATCAAAGTTGCAGTCCTCCCCACAACCTTCTAGCAGGAGTCTTACCTGAAGGCTTGTCCTCTGGATGGATTGTCCAGGTACCAATGATCCTTATATTTTTCAAAGAGTAAGGTTGTCAGTTTAGCCGCAAACTTCTCCATTTTTCTTTTGCTCAGTTTGTCTTGCCTTTTTACTAGCCTTGTGATGAAGAAGACTGTGGCAGCAATTTCATCTTTCATTTTAAATTGAAGTGCACAAGGTGCTTGAGCTGTTGAATAGTTATCGGTAAATAAGACACTACTCCAGAGATATTTAACAACATTAAGGTACTATCAAGTTTCAAAGATAAATGTTGCTGAACCTTCCTCAGCTAGGCCAGATAGGGTCTAGGTATTCTGGATAGATTTAGACAGACAGCATATTGCCAAATAGCTGATGATTTCAGTTCTGAGTAATGAACTCAGATTAATGCATTACTGGAAGACACTCACACTAAGCTGAGTATTAGGATATATAATATAGGAACCATTACAGAATGCTTCCTATAATTTACATATCAGAACAAAAAAACAGCAGTTCTCATACATACTTCTTTAAAAAAGAAGTAATGAACATTACCTTCTCAAGCCACAATTAATAAAAGTCTCTACAATTTTTAAAGAAACAACAAACTACTTTTAATATCACAAGAGCCAATAAAATCCACCAAAAAACACAGGAAGAAAGGAAGAAAAAGAAGAAAAAAAAAAAAAAACCTTAACTCCCTTTTCAGGGTAACTTACCTAGGGTTTATATAGAACTGGAAATCAGGTGGCCCTTAGGAAAGCAACAATATTCAGGTGCACTGCATTAAATTGACCAACAGGCTGGTTTCAAAGCTATTTCTAATCTACTTGTTTTTATGCTAATATCAGTTTCCCTTTTTTAAGGAAATCAATTCTGCACTGTATTTTATTGTATCCATCAGTCTACGTCATAAACATAATTTTAATTTTTACTGAAATTTTTACCACGAGAAAAATAGTCCCAGATTTATTAGTTAATTATCAAAGTTATACCTGACAGCTCCTACCAGCCCTAAACAACACAGGTGTTTTGTTTATGAAGCCCTTACATTTGCTATTCTTTATCTTGAAATTTCTTATGTTCTTATGTTATGTCTCTTGTCATAACATAAATTTTGCTAAGTTTCTACCTAAATGTTCACATGATTTGTAAAGCCTTACGTTATGTTTGAGACATTCCATACAGAGTGTGAATGACAAAGAGTTGACAGGAAGGCAGTTTCTCAGACATGAGTACTACACTGTTTAAAACTTCGGGCAATAATTACCCAGGGCACGTCCAGAGAAAAGCTGATGCATTCTGTTTTTTCTTCCCTTTGCTGTCGCAGAAAATTGTGCCTCTAGTGCCAGATACCAGGAACTGTCAAGACAAGAGAACAAATTAGGGTGAAAAGAGCTGAATATTAAACTGATTCTTGATTTTATTTTGGGTGTTGTAGCTAAGCAATTCACATGCTTACATTCAGCCTTGAATTAGATTGTGATAAAATACAGTGGATAAGCAAAATGAAGTATGAGGGCACATCTTTACCAAAGTGTACATCTTAACAAACTGTAGCCTAACCCACAAATTTCTGGTTATTTCTGTATTTCATTTCCTTCCACTCCCATAGTAAGTTCCTCGTTCTTTTCTTTCTGCACCACAATACAGACCTACCAATACACTTGGTAGGAACTCTGATTCTAAGGAGTTAGTAATAAATTTAAAAAGGTATTTTTCTCTTTTCCTCATGTATCTAAATACTTCCTTTAATCAGCAAGTACTTTTCAATCGCCATTCCAAAAACAGAGAAATCAAGTCTGAGATAGATTATGACTCTTCAGAAAAAGTGTTCAGTAGCACTAGAGGTTGATCTCTAATTTCCTAGGCCAGTGTTTCAAGCACAACACTATCACTGGCACGTACTCTGCAATGCACTTGCTAGCTTGTGATGACAAAAAGGATTTCATGTGTTCCATACACATACCACGAGTCATTCTTTTCCTTTTGCATACAGCATAAGATGGTGATGATAGTCTGCTCTGGGTTTTCTGGAAAATGGTGTCTGGCAACAGGAAATCACTGCTACGCATTACTGTGAAGAATGTCCATGTAAGTTTTTTTAAGAGTTTGTCGTTTCTTTCTATGGAGCCTGTGAGGAATTTTACTTTCCACTGACCGTTTGCATCCTGTGCACCAGAATTAGCTCTGGGCAACAGATGAGAATTCATGAATGGGGAAACTGGATTTTCATGCCTGAGGCCTGAATTGTATTTGAGAGATTTAAAATTGTTCTAAAAATATCAGGCAATTGATGGGTCATTTTTTCTGATCTGAATGGATTTCCTTGTAAATCCTGCAAAGCCCAATTCACAGAGGCATCAATCTGGCTTTCTTTTTAAACTTCTGTTGTATGATGACATGTCAAAAGCACAAAAAATGTTCCCAAGGGACTGCATCAACTGCATCTTTTTTTCTCATAGATTTTGGTAAAGATTGTAGCTGAGCTGTATGATAAGCGGCCAATATTGAAAACGGGGCTTTGCTCTTCATATTAACAACAAAATAAGTTAATAAGAGGCATTAGTTAGCTGTTTACTGCCTGAGAGCAGGTTTTCACAGACTTTTCCTTGACTCACAGTATAATTGCCATCTCATTTAGTGGATTGTCAGCTCTCTGGACAGCACTGCTAGCAATACCAGCAATATTCGAGTCCTGCACACATATCTCTGCTGTGCAGAGATATCTGAAATAGTCTCAAGGAATATTTCAGCATTCTTATCCAGCCACACTAGAGGCTGCCACATACCAGGTACTAAGGAGATGACACTTGCTGCATGACATATCTTAAGTGCTTGAGAGTTTTTTTTACCAGAATTGTAGAGAAATATCCCAAGGCTTTGCAGAGAGAAAAGCTAAGATACATGTGGAACATGAGGTCATCACAGTGAACTGATCCCTCTTCTAGTGTCTTTACTTCTAGCAATTTTTAGCAGTAAAGATGCGCTTGGGAGGAAGTACCACAGACCTGAGTTTTCAGCTCTGCTGACAAAGAAGTGTCCAGGAAAATATTAAACAGATGTGACATTTTTACCCTAAAAGTGACAGCTTATGCACGGAACGTTGTTTTTTGAAGTTCTCTTCCTTAATGGTTTAGTCATTCAGGGTTTCATGAATAATCAGAGGCAGAGAAACTATGAATCCTCTGGGGATGATGTTGTGATTCTTGCCAAGGCACAGGAAGTTGCTGTTTAGTCTGGTTTGTTTTGCCTTCATGTATTTTTCCAGCAATATCATGAGCTAATATTATGATCTAATAAAAGATATGACTTCTTCCTATAAATCTTGTTTTCTTTTTATCCTTAACCTATCAGGGCTAAAATAACACTCCTACTGCAGAACAGCAGTAGGCATCATATGGCCCGCATCCCCTGCCACTGGAGTTGGTAATTTGATCATAGTTTCCATGTGGCTCAGACCCTAACACAATTAGGTCTCAGGATTTATTCAGTCACTTTCTCTCAGTCACTTTTGCTCAGTGAAGGCCAGCTTGATTTGGGGTTGATGGAGCACATCAGCTGATGGGACGTCTGAGCTGTCTCAAACGTGTCCAGGCAGGTCCTGCAAGTTACGAAATTCTGTGACAAAAGTGTGAGGCGCATGGATTCCACAGAGGGCAATCAGAGAGAAGTCTGAATCCCTACAACACCTCCTTTTGTTCAGTTACCTGTTCCCATAGTTAACACATAAACTGTAAAGCAGTAGTAAACAAAACTTTTCACCTGAGAAACCAGAGGGAGCAGTGAAATCAGTCATGCAAAATTCTTGGCAATTCATCCACACGGCTCTTATTTTTAAGGATGTCACTGATAAAGAAATACAGTGCTGAGAGCTTTTAATTTAATATTTTTAGCATCAAGCAAGAGTACATAAATGTTTTTGATAATGACAGTGCTTAAAAGAAGACAGAATAACAGAGATTATTGCAACTGTCTGTCTTCCCATTTTAATGACAAGAAAAACTGTCTCTTTTACTTAGGTTTGAACTCAGATCCTTCATAATGCCCTCACTTTTCACTGGCTTACAGGAAACATAGTCCTGTGTACTCTGTTTGGATAGTAACCAGCTGAGAAACAAAGCTTCAAATACAAAATCACAATGTGAGATCCCCTAAGCAACAGTCCATGAATAATGCTCCAGCTCATTCCCAGGCACATGCAAGCAGAAATTGTTAGAATCCCAGCAGCATTTGCAAAGAAGAAAAGCATGATGAATAACGAAGTATTGCGACCGACAAGATGCATGAGATAAGTGAGCAGACATTTGTACCTTTTGCTAAATGGTGCTGCTGGTTTTTAATCATTCTTAGATGGAAAACAAACAAACAAACAACCCAAACCGCTACATTCCAGTGCCTGGATGTAAACAGGACAGATTCAGAGCTCACTGAAATCAACGGAAATCTGTCCAAAGACTTCAGTGGGATTCAGATCAGGCCCCTAACTCAGCACAAGCATTCCTAGTTAGATTAAAATATGGGTCTCCTGGATCACCAGGCAAGCCTAGGCATGAACTACAAAGGGAAAAGAGTCAGCCACAGTTACTCTAGTAACTGCAGGCCAAACCAAGAGCAAACACTGTTCGCCCAAACACTTTCCTAGCAAGGGTCAGCCTTGCAGATTTTTTTTTCTTTTAAATGATTGAACACATGGAACTGAAAAAACAATGTTCAGATCACTGTCAGTAATCTCCTTTCTACGAGCCATTCAGCTTTGGGGGATGATGAATGACACACACCTTGTCTAGGTAAGATATATAAGCCTTAACTCTCGATATAAAATCAGTAGGGGTGAGCTAGTTCTGTATGGGAAATGCAGAACTAAAATTTATACTAAATTTTAATATGTTGATTGTGCAAAGATTTTTTTTCCCTTTTAGATTATATGAGTGACACTTTCTGGGCCTGAATAGAAAGTTTAAGAATCTTTATTTAAGAAATGAATCATTTTTTGATTAAGACTTTTATTTTTACTTAATTACTTAGTAACTCAATGGATATTCTGTAAATATCTCAATGTATTTACCTGCAATTTTTCTACCTAGGCATTTTACCGTGAGTACTGCTATTTTATTACGCGTTGCACACACGACAATATGGCCATGCTAATTACACTGATTAGTAAGGGTGGCTTTTCAAGGAAAAACCCTCATTGCTATAAAGGGCCTTTGGGTCCAGGTCTGAAAGCGCTTTGTATAAGCAGGCAAAGTGTGATGGTGCGACACGATTGTGTCATTCAGGGCCAGTGGATGAGATAAGGTGTCACTGCAAGTGTGCACATCACACATGTTGTCTCACAACTCCATGACTACCTCTACCATCTCCCAGATCTGTAACATTTGACTTCAGCAACTGTTTTACCTCAGTCTGTGAGTTCTCATTTTTCTCTCTTTCTGTCATTTTTCTCTCTTTCTGAGATAAGTCCATGCCGTTATATAGTAATGTTTAGCATCTTCTGCTGTGATTAATGGAATTCACGTTACACAACAGAGATTGGGAGCAGCTTACATTTGCTTGGAGTGAATCTTAATTGTTTGAGCACAACGTGTTACTAGAATTTCACTTAAGATGACCAATCTTTGTCGACTAAGGGAATAAAATAAACTAAAAAAAAGACTGGTGATGGTCTAGCATGCTATAAAATGATATAACATGGGTTAATTAACTTGGCTTATTTTATAACAGTCTTAGAGCTATTGCTATAGCCTTCAAAATTATTTCTGGTGGTGAAACACCTTTTCTTCTGCTCTGCCTTTGCTGTCCATGCAGTCAACAAGTAGGACAGGACAGCTCAAAGTGGGAGCAAACTGCATGGCAGCAATCCATCATCTCATCTATCTGTCCTCTAGCCAAATGGTAGTAGATTTGGGGTGTGTTGGGGCCGCTGGTACAGAGGAAAAGAGCAAAGATCAAATACAGAAACAAGGCTGGAAATGCAAAGGAGAGAGAGGCCTGCAGGGAACTGAGCAGCTCAGGAGTTGGCTGAACAAACAGTTGTTTGTTCGTTCTTTCTGTTTGCCTTTTTTTTTTTTGCACATCTGACTATGGTTCCTAGGTTCCCTGTATGGCAAAAAACAGGCTCCATATGTCAGTGTAGGGGGGTGTGCCTAGATCACCACAGGTAGCACAACACCCCAGATCACCCCCAACGGCCGTGACACAACCTGAAGCAGTTTGTTCACAGGCAGAAACTCCTGGCTTTGCCACAGAAACCTTTCGTGAGAAAGCATCCTCGCATCTGAAAGCAAGGGCCCATCCTCCTTGCAGAAGCCGCACCTGAGTGACCATGACAACAGAGCGTACACAAAGGTTGCAGGCGTGGGGCTGACCCATAGCCCAGGCAGGACACTCCGGCCCAGGAAGCCCAGGGATAGAGATGGGGCACCCATTTGTTGCCTTAGGAAACATTCCCAGGGGCATGTTTGTCCCTTAAAAGATCGCTGGGTACCAATGGATGGGCAGCTGTGCTAGTCATGAAAAATGGAAGGCAATGAAGAGCAAAGAAGATGGCCATTTTCCCCTTTCCATTTAAGCTTTTCAAGCTTCATTCAGTCCTTACTCTGTAGAAATTCAGTCTTTATCATCAGGATTATTACAAGGTAAGTTGCTTAAGGGTAAGTCCTGAATTCCATTTTATGCATTTTTAATGTCATTTATTCATGAGAACAAGCATTTCTTTTAATTGGTAGGCCAAATTTTCCTTATAAGCTCACTAAGAATAACCTTATAAGCTTTCCTTATTAGGTCTATTGAGAATAACCTGGTAAACTTATATAAAATATCTGCATCACATAATTAATTGCATACATAGTTTTGTTCTGCAGAATAGATTTGCTCAATTTTATGACTACCACAAATTAGTGGAAAATGTTTGATCAGCCTGACAGATGCCTACCTGCACTTCCTGGGTTCACTGTTTTACTTCGCACTCACTTCTGAAAAGATCTTCACGCTGCACCTACCACACTTGGATTTGTTAAAAGCAATTACTTTGTGAAATAAAGACTTTGGATTTAGTAGAATGACAGCAAGGGTGACACAACCAATGTTTTTCATTATTGAGAACTGTTTGTTTTTATAAGAGCAGTTAATGAGATAGCAGGAGTTAATACACATTATTGGAAGTGCTTTCTTTGTTTCTAGGTTTGAATGCCATGACCCCATTACAGAAGGAGTGCTTGGTTTGTAGGCAGTGTAGTTAGCTGATTGTATCCGCTGCTTCGCAATCACTAACTTCACTGCCATCAAAACAAGGCACAGAATTCAGTACTCCTACTGCAATTTCAGTACAGAAAATGCCTAATACCATCCTCATGCCTAATGTGAAATTATTAATAATGCCTTTTTGATTGTATCTTTTTAAATGAAAAAATTCAACCTGAATAGCGCTAGAACCTTCTGTAAGAGTTTATTTAAAAAAAAAACACAGAAACCCAGTCTTCGTAAAAGCAGACGTTGAAAGGCAACTGTCTCTTACATCAGCCTAGTTACTAGGCAGTGTAGTTAGCTGATTGCCAAAGGTAACAATCACTAACCACACAGCCAGGTAAAAAGGCTGGAAGATATCTCAATGGAAACCACATGCGCAGGAAGGCAGGTAGACTAACGTCTTTGCAGAGGTATGGAACTCACAAGTGAGGCAGTAAAGCAAAGCAAGTGAGACATACTGGTCTGCCAGTCACACATGCATGAGACACTGGTATCGCTGTCCAGCCATGTTGCTATTTAACTACACATGCACGTGTGATACAAAACTTCAGTCAGAATTGTTTGGTGTACAAGAAGAAACATGAGAGCAAACTGAAAGTCCCTTTTTTTTTTTCTGTCACTTACAGACATTAGGTCCAACTCTGGCTGTTTTCCTCAACCTTATGCTTGCCACTTCTACTCCTATTTCCTCTTAATAAATAAAATGCAAGCTTATGATTCTTTCATGGAAATGAATGCTGTCATTTATTCTGCCCACTTTGAGATCTTAGAGACTCTCTGCCACACAAACGCAGGCTAAAAGGAGGGTCCCACAGAAGGCATTTGCTCCCTTTACTGCCTTGCATGTCCACCCTGGCTGAGCTTCTCGCAGGGTCAGTCCCCAATGACTCACCCTGCCAACAGCTCCTGGTTGCAGCCTGACATTCCCCAAGAATCACTCTAGCAGCATGGACACAGATGTGTACATGGACACGGACAGCCCTTTGGTCTTTTGTTAAGGGCAGCAATACACAGCCTTGCCCTGCCTTTTGTGCTGTTCTGCTCGCGTCAGAACAAGCGTACTTCCCACCCCAGAAAGCAGCAGGAAGTTGCGACTTCACTTTATGCCTGCAAACAGCACTCAATAACCCCTACCGAGGCTCCTTGGCGTGGCATTTCCAAGAGGGCATTTTGAGAGCAGAGGGGAGGCGGACAACTGCAAAGCACCAAGAGACCAGGGACAACAATGTTTACACAAGCTCTCCAGCCCCTAACGCCAGTGCCAGGAGGGGAGAAAAGAAAAGCAGAGAGGATGTGGGCACCTACTGCGTCAGGTGACGGTTACAGGAGGGTGCATCAGGCACTGCTGTCCTCTCGCCAACTCAGGGATGGGGGACATGGGGCTGCAGCCTGGCCAAGGAAGACGCCGGGCCACCCTGGGGACAGAGCATGGCCACCGCTCGCCCCCACTGCCCGCCAGTGGCCTGGTCTTCACCGGCTCAAGCCCCAGTGACGTGGCGGCCGCTCGCACTTTCTGGAGCTCAGCCGCCCTCCCGCCGCACATCGAGTCCCGCCTGGGGCCTGCTGCCCTGAACCGTGAGGGGACCCTGCCTGCACCTCCGGGCCCACGCCTCCCCTTTACCACCTCCTGGCACCCCACAAACTACCTGGCGGCCCCACATCTTCCCCAAGGCCCCACAGCTCTCCCGAGGACCCTCACCTTCCCTCCAGCTCCCAACCACATGCACACACTTTCCTCTGGGCCTCATCGCTTCTCTGGGGCCCTGCACTCCCTAAGTTCCCCCAAAGCCTCCCCAGGGCTGGTACCCTAACAGATGGTGGTACCCAACACCCTTTTCATGCGCTTTCTCACTAATTCAGCCCCAGGGCAGTGTTTGCGAGCAAGACTGGAGCGATTAATCTATGCTCTCTAATATTATTATTTTTTCCTCATGTGATTTTTCTTTCAGGAAGGAGTACTGTTGTACAGGGCCCACCGCTTGTCAGCAGTTAAGTATCAAGTACTGCCTGCCCCAGTTTGCTAAGCCTTCACCAGGTGCCTAGGTGGAGGGATTTACTCCAAGGAGTGAATACGAGCGGTGCCAAAAGCTCTGGATGAGGCGGCAGCCTCTGTACAGGGGAGATGCTTGGGCTGGTACCTGCTGCCCTGGGGACCCAGACGAGGGGTCTCAAGCTCTCTGAGCCGCCCCAACATGCGCTAGGCATTACGCCCTCTGGGAAGCACAGTTCTAGTAAGAACCTCGGTCAATTGCTTCTCATTCATTGTATTTAGAAACTGAGAAAAACACTGAGAAAGAGAGAATCTTGGAAGCTCACAACATGCAGAAAACTGAAGAAAAAGAAAAATATCTTCAGCAGGTAAGAACCACTGACTGGAGTATAGCAAGATATGCCTGCTACTGAGCTATTTGATTCCATCTGCTGTCCACTGAATAAATAGCATCAGTATCCCTTCGTATGTCTTTAGGTTCACACTAGACTCTTATTTTTACATGGCATGGAAATCCCCAAAGACTAATCAGGTGTTTATTTTTCTAGTAATCTGGAATACAGACTCTGGAATGTATAAAAGAAAAAGCCTTCCTATGCCTGTTGTTTTCATCATCTGAGAGTCATGTTTTAAATTGGTTTTTATTTTCCAAATAACTACTTTTCATTAATGACAGAACCAACTGTTAAGAACTGTATTGCAAAGTTGTGTGCGTGACAACTTTTAGGGTTCATTTCTGCATTTTGCTGAGGCTCTGAGGGGGATTCACAAATCATTTTTCCCTCTCTATAATTAATTTGTTCATAGTGTGCTCATAATGTCTATTCCAGTTTAGTACCTGAAAGTAGCCAAGTGACAGAGTCCATTTTCAAAAAAAGATTTTGTTGTTGTTTTTTGGAAAATAAACAGTGCCACTTTCACATACAAAACCCTGGCATGAATCAACTGAAGTACAGCTCAAAGAATCCGTTTATTTCTTAGTTGTCTTTCTCAGTTATTAATAGATCTCTCCATTAGCCTCTGCCCAGCAGCAGCTAGTGCCAAGAGTTCATTGAGCGAGAGATGCGGGAAACTTGGTAGTGGGTTGTTATTAAATAAACTTCCATAGGAATGCTTCTGCCATGGCCTGTCACTCAGGCATAGTTTTAGGTGATGTTTTTAGACTGGTATAATGCAAGAACTGCTTGACTAAGCCACTTCACCTCCTACTCAGCTCCAGAAGAAACTGCAGGGTTCAGCAAACATCACAAAAATTGAGTTGAAAATGCTACCTTTACCTAATTTTGATGCAAAATCTTGCTGGTTTGCAAACAGCCTTTCTGATATCAGTGTAGTTTTACTTATGTCAGTTTGCCCTGGCACTGCAAAATCAGGAGTTTATTTAACCATATTTGTAGACTCGGTAATTGGTGAAAGGATCAGTAAAATTCAGCTTGCTGTGAGGTTTATACTCAAGGCTGAATTTTATTTGTAAATGAACATTTTGAAAAGCAGTATATATCTACATAATACTTGTGCTCATAAGCTACACTGCCTGTTTTTTGAAGACTGCATGATTCATATTTATGCAGTGAAGCAAGCATTTAATTGTCCAGAAAAAGAAGCAAAATAAGCAACCTAGTGTTCACATCTTTGAGGTCCATCTCCTCCAAAACAGTGGGGTTGAACTAGGTGGATAGACTTTGGGGTTTTTCCTGCTGCTTTGCCAAGGGAAAAAAAAAAAAAAGTTTTGGCAAGCAACAGTTGTGCTGTGCTTGCTTTCGAGACATTGATATACGCTGCAGATACCAACCTTTTCTGAAGTCACCATTAATATGGCCTGTAAATAACAGTCCATATGTACACCATGCATGCGATTCACACTAGTAATGGAAATCTAAGATACCTGAAGTCAAGTAATAACATTGCCAGCCTAACACTATAATTACAGTATATTTTGCCAGTTTTAGTAAAATGTTCTGCGTTTTTAATGAAAAGCCTCTACTCTATATTTGGGAAACAGGCCAGATGTCAGCAATCTGCAAGAGGTGTGGAAAGGCGCTGAGGTCTGCAAGTCTTTTCTGCAAGTCAGCAATCCTCTTTTTCCAATTAATAAGCCTGTAATGCATCTGATCCATTAACATGAATTAGCCTTTTTGCTGCATGTTGGCTGAAGCTAGCAATGGTTCCCTACTTTTTCAGTTCATCTTTTTATAATTCAGCAACAATAGTGATAGCAACATTTTGCAGCTTTGGGCATCTGGCAGCTATAAATGATTAATTTCAATGAGTAAATTACTTTATACAACTACAGAACATGCTACAAGCCTCAAATAAGTCTAGGAAAATGATAAGTAATGCACTGAATGCAATAAGAATAATGTTCACATGACTATCAGTCACAAGTGTCATTTTCTGCTCAAATACAGATTGAGACCTGACATTCCGCTCTTACTTACTAGGAGAAAGTACAAAACTACAAACTCCTCAAATCAGCATAATCAGCTAAATGCATCTAAAACAGGAATGCTTAGTTTATCTGAATAAGATCTTTATATTGCTGTGTACTTTTTTTTTAATCCTACTTTTTCCTTTAATATTGACCTTACTTGACTGTTTTCAGTTTCTGCCTTCTAAAGTTGTGCTTTACCAGCTTTTTATCATGGTAGTGTTTATGTTTACTAGGGCCATGAGGCCACTAATGGGCCTTAATGGTCCTGAAGAACTTCACCTGAGGTCTCCTCACAGCCCCCTGCTTAGGTAGGTCTCTTTGCTATGGACCTGACTGGTTTTCACTGGGTTATATCTGACCCTGGTCATTACAGCTGGTTTGTATTTGTGGATTCCCTTCCTCCTTTGTCTTTAGAGCTGCCTTATTGCAACAACCTTATTTAACTTTTGGTTGAAAGGGATTGTCCTTTTTGTTCACCTCTCTGAGGTATGGCACGGTAGGACTTCTTCCTTAATTTATGCTTTAAAGAACTTTTGTTTTCATGGTAGTAAAGACTGGCTTACCCCAGAGAGACATTTTTGAAAAGAAGTTTTTGCTGCTTCCACCTCTCTGATGAAAAGGGGTTTTGTAATGAGCCATTATGTATATGGGAATCCTGAATTGCCTTAGTTTGGTCAGCTCAAGATTAACAAAGAATTGTTTGCTAATGTTTATGTTTAGATATATATATGCCTATGAAAAATATATTTTCTTTTAAATATATATAAATATAGAACTGTATATTTTTTTCCTTGGCTTATTGTGCTAAATTTATATTTTAGGCCAAGAAAAGAGAAGAAATACTAGCTTTACTGAGGAAACAGAGAGAACAAAGGATTGCAGTAAGTCTGACTTATTTTCTGTTGCATTCTGCGGGCTGGTGCAATCTTACACTGTAGATAAGGTTGTAAGTCTTGTAGTCCAGCATATGAAAGCTCTTGGGGTATTGTAAGGTATGCCATAGTCGATGTAGTCTTGCAATAACAGAAAGTCAGCTTGAACTCTAGTAAACATGGGGAAAAGTTGGCTGTAATGAGCAGATTTCCTAAGTGAGGAATTCTTTAAGCAATGTGCCTCTGAAAGTGTCAGGCCTGACAGAGGCAAAAGGCATAGAAACTAGGTGAAGTATAAAGCACCAGTATATGTTACTGTGATGATTTCCCATATTATCTGGAAACCAGATTATAAGGAATGGCCTTGAAAATAGCCTTTTAAAAAAATATATATGCTTAAATCATCTTCATAACCTATCTACTGTAACTTGAGTTGTTTTTTTCTGTTGTTGTCTCAAATAACTTATTTTTCTCCAATCAAGTACTAAAACTTCTGGGTTTATAATAGAGCTATAAAACTACTGGCAGGTTTGGCATGGTCTGCTCTCTAAAAAGATTTCATAAACCAAATCTGGACAATAAAAGGAAGAAATCCATTTAGGATTTTTATTATCAGCAGTGAACTCTAGATTTACTAGTTTATAATATTTTTTCCTTGGTCTGATTGGAAGCTTATTAGGAAAGGAAAATTCTAGAATGAGGTCTATATTATATTAAGGCAGTCCTTTCCTTCAGTTGCAATTTGCAAGATACAAAGCAGAGATGGATGTTTCTACCCCATATAAGGATAAACACTTCATCTGAAGAGTTACAGATCTTGATAATACAATTTAATTACATTCAGTAGAAGAGAGCAGAACTGAAGTTTTTAAACTGATGAATGTAGTGATCTGACAAGGGACTTAGAAAGCAAAATTTCAAAGCATACTTTCAGGAATGACGTGCTCCTTTTGGACATCAAGCCATCTTTTATTCCTTCAGATTTGAAATAGATTCATATTAAGTACTTTTTCAAAGTTCATGAAAATGCTGAAGGCCATGAAAATTTCCAAATGGAATGTATTAAAACTAGATCTGGAACAAGAGAATTTTTACAGTTGTGATGCAGTATCTTTATTGGGTTGTATACCCTGAAATACTTGGGTATCCTTTTAGGTTGGAGAGAGGAAAAAAAAAAAAAAAACTCTGAATTATTTTCTCATGCTAATGTAGTCTTTTGTTTCAGCATTTCTATAAAACTGTCTTCCAGGATAGGCAGTCTAAGTTTAGAATGAATTAAAGAGGTAACTAATCAATCTTCTCTCTTTTTAGAAAGAATTGATTTCTTGTCCGTATAAACCAGGGACCAAAACAGATCAATTAAGGTGATTAAAGTACTTAAAGTAAGGATTTTACTCTGCATAAGTAGCCAGGCCTGGTTTGCAGCAGGGAGGAGGGATAGAAAGATGTTATTTTTTCAAAACAATAAGAAGAATTTAAAATAGCCATGCAATTTTATTCTATACTATTTCTTATGATAAACATTAGAGACTGAAAGGCTAGTCTGCCTGCTACTGCTCTTCTGTATTTGCTTTTAAATACATAATAGGCATGGATATGTTATAAGCACAAACATAAATCATTGAATTCTCAGTATGTTTCATTTATGTCTAATTATGAACTAGAGAAAGGGAATGAGACCTTAGTTATTAAAAGCAACTTATAAAGATTTTAGTTTTATGTTTTGGTTCAAAAGCAGGAAGTCTGGAAGAAGACCACAGCCGACCAAGTATTTTAATGCTTTTTCAGAGGGTTAGAAATGGCTGAAAGCCTGCTCCTTTCCAAACCATATCTTTATCAAGTAAGGCAAGAGATCAAAATGACCTGATCTTTAGTATTATGTGGTATTGGTGTTCTTTTTGTTGTGATTTTGTAAGACTTAGTTTCCCAGTGTCTGGCCCTAGTATAGATCCAGAGGTAGATCACCATAATAAGACATGACTTCATGCTATAATATGTTGTGTTATGACTCATTCACTTACTCTTGAAAATATTTGGAACTCCAAGCCGGTCTTGCACACACTGACACAGATCTGCATCACCTTTAAGGGGACACAGCGTAGGAGTTTAATAATTAACCCAGAGTGGCAGTTTGACCCTGAAAACACTTCTGCCTGGATGCATTGCAGCATCCTTGCATGGTGTATTGAAACCTGGCAAAGCAACCCTTGAAGAATATCTAAGGATCTTGGAACTGTGTGGGATCAAATGCTTTGAAATACATTTCCCTTGGGTTTAGGCCGGTGACTTAGGCCTAGGTGCTAAACCAGGTGGTGAAGGCTTCTTTAACTCGTAACAAACATGCAGCCTGAGGCCGCTGACAATCTGGTTATGTTAGGTCAGACAGTTTCCTTTCTGGGTCTCGGCTCTGACCTCCTGTAATGATGTAAATGGTGTTCTTTCCCATTGTCAGTATGTATCTTCTAAAGTAAACAGGATGCCAGCAACTGTCTGACAGGGACTATGTAAGCAGAAACTCAAGTCTAAGGTCATCCCCTGTTATTTTCAGGCTCTGGGATTGAGAAGGATTGGAGAACAGCTCTAAACGCAAGCAGCATGCTTTAGCTGCAAGGAGTGTTGCCTGTTCTCTTAATCTGTTGTTGTGAAAGGGATTCTCTTGAAGCAATTTATTTACTTGGCCTCCTAAAAGTTACCACTCATATAAGTATTAGTCCTGTATTATCTTTATGCTTGCTAGTTGATTCTTTTCACATATGCTTTTTAATCTGTGCTGTGACATTGAGTTCATTTCTTCTTAATTTTATCAGCCCTGCTATGCCTATCCAAAAACCTTATTTTCTTTTGCCAAAGTTAATGATCAGTCAAGTGGGAGCTACAGGCATAGTGTTAAAAATGCATTTGCCCCATGGGCCAAAAGATTTAAGATGCAGTATAAGTGCTGAAGAACTATACTCAGTATGAATTTTTTCGTAATTGAGGCGGGGGGGAAACCTATCTCTTTCTTAAAAATGCTGACGTGGTACCTCACAGTCTTTGATTCAGCAGTTTCTTCTTTTTAATAAATGAGATTTAAGTGAGGCCATTCTTTCCTCACACTGGCACCGTTTTAAGCAAGACTCTGTCACTGAATATCCATGCTTCAAACGCTAAGCAATGAATCTGTAGCTTACATCTTCCTTCCAAATTAACATATGGATATGAAAGCTGGGAAATGACACAAATTATTTTGAAAGCAAACGCTTCAAGAAAGTACTGGGCTTTAGATGGAATTGCTTCTGAGCAAGACCATAGTTGCCTCCAAAGCTGGCTAGAAGGAAAAACAGAAGCATCTGGAACAAGTGAAAAGGTTCCAGGTGTCATGCCCTCTGAGATGGGTGGCTCTAGGGGGAGCAGGTACAAGGGAATGACCTGCAGGACCCTTCAGGTACTACAGAAGGAAAGTAGGGGTAAAACTGTGTGCTGCAAGTGACATGAGATGGCAGTGAGAGAGCTGAAACTTAAACAGCAGTTTATGGCTTGTGAACACTCTACTGTAAATTAGCTAATGCTATTATATTTATTTGATGCGGTTGTGTATCATTGAGGGTGCATTGTACTGCTCTGTCTCCATACTGAAGCAAACTATTTGTAGCACAACGTATTTATTGATGGTACATTTGATTGGCTGCAGTTACTGCATCAGTAAGTTTGGGTGTCTGATCTGGTTCTGTTATTTCCAGCAGGAGGAAGGTGTCTGATCTGGACCTTGAGGATCAAGAAGCAGTGAAGGCCCTCAAATAGTTCAGCTAAATTGTCTGATGGGGAATAGTGCTTCTTGGTTCCAGAAACAATATCCTGCTCGCAGGAGCATGCTGTTTTGGACTTGAGGCTGCATACATTTCTGGTTCGATAGCATTTCTAGTTGTTCCTAGCTTGACAAAGGCTGTGGATAGATTTGGAGTTTTTTTTTCAGTCTGTAGATTTTTGTTTTGCAGAGTTAAAACAATAAATGTTTAATTCGAAGACTTGCTGAAGCAACAAGTGCCTCTGAGTAAAATGCTCTGTCCTAATGTGGAATCACGGATCTTGTAAACAGTGAGTGCTGGTGTTCTCCCCTGACTCTGCAGCAGTGACCAGCGTAGGCCAGTAGCTGCTTGCTGATCGTGAGCCCTTACCCAGGCTGCTGCATAATGGAAAGCCACAGGATGGTCAAGGCCCACCGCCCTTATGGAAGCCATAAATCTCCCCTGAAGGCTAATGTCTTCTAATGCTTCTTACTAAGTGGTAAATATCGCTGCTGCTGTGTTCCATGGAGATATGTTGATGTTCTTTAGAGCCATTAGAGAAATGCCTTCTGAAAGGTTTAACATGCATATATGTTAGGAAAAGAACAGGCTGCTAAAACAATTAGTGGTGGTGAGTTTTAAGCTGTGTTATGAAATGAGCACAGCTGTAAAAGCCAACTTTTTCTTAAGTTTCTTCGAACAGTAATTATTTTACTTTAATATACAGAACAGAAATATTTTAAAACAGCATTTTTTTTATGGCAAGTGTTCTTCAAATAACAGATCTACTTAATAGGGGCAATGAAGCCTTGCCCCATAAAGACTTCAGGATTACAGTGCAAACTACAGACAGCTCAGATGCTTGCTTCTTCTCCGTATTTGGTATGTCAAATTATAGCAGTATAACGGGAAACGCCGAAGTCGGATGCTGTTGCTGTGGCCATTTCACACATGCGGTGCAGATGCGGGCAAGGCTGTGGCCTTAGAGCAGCTGCCTGTGTGCTTCCTGCCGCCAGGTAACCCGCGATGCTCCCTTTGAGAGCCCTGAGGGCTTCACCGAGGCGGAGCCGCGCGGGCTGCGGGCGGCGCCGGGAGGCGGCGCCGTCCCCTCCCCGGGCGCCGCTGTCCCCGCGCGCCGCGCAGCGCAGCGCAGGGCGGCAGGAGGCGGCGGCGCGATGCTGGGGGCCGCGGCGCTCTGCGCTGCCGCCGCCGCGCTCGGCTGCGCCGCGGGCGCTCGGCTGCTCAGCGGTAAGCGGGGAGCCGCGGGGCGGGCGGGCTCGGGCTGCCCCTCTGCCGCCCCCTCGGCAGCGCCTCCGGCTGCCTCCCGCTCTCCCGGCGGGCGAGCCCGCGGGCCCGGCCGCGGCGCTTCTTGCCGCTGCCCCGCGCCCCGATAGGAGCGAGGCTGCCTCTGCGGCGCGCTGCTGCCCCTGCCCTTCTGCCCGGGCTAGCGCTTGGGGTTGCGAGTCTGCCCTGCCTGGTTTTGCACAGAGGAGCTTCAGCTCCTACGTGGAGACTTACTGGGAGTAAGTGTGCAGCAGCTGCGAGCTGGACCTGCGGGCTTTGGGGTGTAGTCTCCAAGTGGGGCGGGCTAGGCTACTTCGGGAGGAATGTGCTGGACCACGCGTAGTGCAGAATAGCCAGACAAGGGGCGGCAGCGTATCCCGAACCTAATCATGTAGTGTGTTCAAGATGAAGCCTGATCATTGCTGCTCAAAAAGTTTCCTCCTTGGTTCATGTTAATCCTACCCGCAGAAGTCAGTCCATTTCTAACTCTGGAATGCCGCTGTCTGCAGCGGGGTTGCTTTTGTGGCAGCAAGCTGCAGAGCTGCCACCCGGGAGGGGGGGCTGGAGCTGCTATTTCCTTTCATCGGATTTTCCTTGGCAGTGCAGTTGACTCTTTCCTAGCCTTGTGTTGCCAAGGCTTTCTCCAGTCAGCAAGCTCAGAAGCAGATCCAGCGTTTGCACTGAGGAGGTAAGGGGGGAATACAAAGAACCCTTTCAGCCTTGGTTAGAGGCCCATGTCCAGTGTTCTTGTTACCTAATCTACACCAGTGAGATCACTGTTTGGAAAGTTCATTTGGAGTGAGTGGACTGGAATCAACTACTTCTTCTTAGCGATGAGCAAGGGCACGTTTGGCCAGCAAGGCAGATGTTCTAGCGTATGGCAAAAATAATTTGAATATCAGGAAAGTACCCAGCTACAGTTCATAGGTGGCACTGCTTCTAGGCAATTGCTGCAAATTTATAACATGCTTTTCTCTGTGGCTTTCGCAGCAGCAGTGGACATGTCCCTCAGAAGAGGTAAAGTCTCTTGCCTTTTGAACGAAACATGCATTTCTTAAATTAGAAAAAGAAACACACCTTCTGCCTAAAGATACTTTCTGAGGTGATTTTTTTTGTGGCCCAAATAGTTATATTTTTCCCATGAAGCGTTAACATACTCTCTGGCTCTTTGTACTTAAGTGCTTAAAAAATTGGCTGTAAAATACGTTTAAAATTCCCATGCTCTGTGTAGCCATGCAAGAAGATGGAGAAAGAGAGAAGTAGAATATATCCAACCTGTGTGAATTTATAATGACCCGTTCACACATGCCTTTTGTTCTGATTCTGTAATGGCTGCTGCTTTTTTCCATGTAGTTGCTGGATGCTTTTTCTTTTCTCAAAGTATTTAGAAGATTATACCGCCAGCTTAAATAGAAATATTTGCTAAGTAAAATGGAAATTTGTTTCCACAGTCTAAATGTTGGAACTCTTCCGTGAAATACACAAGTACATAAGTTTTGGATTATCTGTCTCTTCACTTAGAATCATTACTTTCTTTAAAATCAAAATAAGCTGCTGCTTCATGCATGAGGAAAAATCTTGGCTTATGATGGTCTGAAAACAGACTTGTTTATTTCCTGACCAGCCAGTAACTTCACAGTGGAGCACATTGCTTATAAATTAGGCTGTGTGAATGGATCTTGATATTACTGCAGTAGATTGCATACAGGAAGTCTGTACACCACAGAGGGTAATTACTTCTGCTTGTGTAAGGGAATCTCTATTTCAAGCCACTTAAGTTCTTTTTTAAAAAAATTGCCCCCTTGAGCACTTGTGGGGCGGGGGGGGGACTCTAATGTTGCACGTGTCAGCTTGTTCTCTGGCACAGCATTACTTCTGTGTAAGGAACTCCTGGGGTCTTCAAATTGCAGGGAACTCATGGGAGAGCCGAGAAGTGCAGAGCACGAAAGCGCTGTGCTGTGCAGATCAGCCTAAACTGTGTGCAGGAAGCAATCCAGGGATGCCTTGTACTATTTCAGTGATAAGGGAGGCCATGTTACTCTTTTCACCCCTGCTGCACTCTATAAATTGTCCTAGAGTGCAAAGCTTGGCCAAAGAGAAGAATCGGCATTCACTTCTTGTTCGAACAGGCACCATTTCTGTAACAGGTTTCCTTCTGTTTCTGCAGGGCAGACAGTTTGCCGGGGTGGAACGCAGCGGCCGTGCTATAAAATAGTTTACTTCCATGATGTTTCACGCAGGATCAGCTATGAAGAAGCACACCTCGCCTGCAGAGCTGATGGCGGCCACCTAGTCAGTATTGAAACAGCAGCAGAACAAAAACTGATAGAGAAATTTATAGAAAGTCTCCTGGCTTCTGATGGAGACTTTTGGATAGGGCTTAGGAGGAAAAAGCATGATGTAGACAATAGCACGGAGTGTCAGGACCTCTACTCCTGGTCAGATGGCAGCTCGTCCAAGTTCAGGTAGGTACTTGAGCAAGAGACTTGACAGCAGCCTGGGGAAGGACCCACTTCACCCCCTTGGAGCAGGTGGAAGCAGTCCTCTGGAAGGAACTGAGTAGTAGTGTCTCAGCTGTGCTTGCTCACTGTCTCTGCAGGCAGTGATAGCCATTTCCACAGGGTACTCCTCAAGTACCATAAGTTTTACTTCCTCAGTGAAGGAGTGAACAAAACTGCCATGAGTACTATTCAGTTTAAAGCTTCTTATGGCATTGAGATATTGAAATACTTACTTGGGAGTTAGACCCAGATCTGCTTCTGCTAAGGAACTGATATAGCTTTGTCTTTCATTAGTGGGGCATAGCTTGTTTGCATGAAGTGATGTAGTTTGTTCCCTTGGCAGGGGACTGAAGGGGAGCACCTGAAGGGCTCTGTAATGATTGCAAAATTATTGCTTTAACACTTCCCCATGTTTAACATCTTGGTATATCTGGAATTTTTTTTTATGGACTGGCTTTCCAAAAGTGCTTGGCATGCAGAATCCTGCTTGTTCAAAAATCAGTGCCTTTTGAACTCTCTTCAAAATCAGGGCATATAGTCTTAAAAGACATGTTCTTCTGCAACATATAAAATGCCTCTTTAGTATTCATTATATTAGATTGCTGAATAGTGAAAGCCTACTTCCTTTGTCCCACTTGGCAGGATTGATTCGGAAGAAATACTCACAAGACAGTTTTTGCTAATACGTTTCTAGGCAGAAGCTTCTGCAGCATCATGGAAGGTTACTGAAAGTCTGACTTGACATGTTTGTTTTCCTAGGAACTGGTATGTAGATGAGCCGTCCTGTGGGAGTGAAGTCTGTGTTGTGATGTACCACCAGCCATCTGCCCCACCAGGTGTTGGAGGTCCTTATATGTTTCAGTGGAATGATGACAGATGCAACATGAAAAACAACTTCATTTGCAAATATTCTCTTGGTAATGAGCCATTCCCAATCTTTAAAATCCAGCCTGCTCCCTGTCTCCAGGAGTAGCTATAAGGAAGGTGTGATGGTGTGTATGGCAAGCCCCCAGCTTCACTGGGAATACCTATTAGGAGACAGACACTTTTAAACTGAGGCAAATCCTGGGGAAAACTACCTCCCTATCCAATAACCATAGCAACTTAATTACATGAGCTGTCAGGATTTTTGTTAAGTGTTTGATATCTCAAACAGGGCCTGAAGGAGAGGGAATGCAAAGAAGGGTACTTGGTTTCCTAGACTGTTGATGGTAGATGTGATCTGCCCCTACTCAAGATAATAAGGAGGTTATGTGTCTCTTTTTCCTTTTAGAGAAGCAAACAAATGCTGCAAGAGAGAATTCTGAAACAGGTGAGTTGCATAAGTTTGGTTTAGCCTTTTTTAAAAGATGCGTTAACTCTTAGAATTATTCCATTAGCATTCATTATCAAGGACCCTCACACACTGAAAGCTTCATGAGCAAAGAAGCTTCTTTGCAGTTTACATTTCCCTCCTGCTGTTCAGTAATCCAAGCTGGTGCAGTAGTGTTGCCTGTGGATGTAGTATGTGGACCCCCTACTCATGCTGTAGAGACTTCAGCAAAATAGTGCTAAGTTGATATGCCTTGTATGTCTTGGCAGATGGAAGTCTCTTCCATCTCTTCTCACTCTCACTTATGATAAAGCTACCAGCTAAGATCTGCAATATGATATCCACTAATACCTTCTTCCCAGATATTGCAACAGAGCCAGTGAAGCCAGTGTTGCCAGAAGAACACCATAAGAAATATGCTAATGGAACACTTAAAGAAGCCCAAGGTAAGCCCTGTGGTCATCAGCTGGCCCCTTCTCTAGCTCTGCAGGCCTCCATCTCACATGTGGCTGCCAAGTCAACATTTAGATGTGGAGTATTTGATCCACAATATGGACTGAGTTTAGACAATTGCAGCTGAAAACTTCCCCCATAAATCTTTACCAGTACAAGCAGAAAGAGCTTGCTTTGAGTACCAAAATGTTTAAAAACTAAAGCTGCGTAAAATACTTGGGCCTGAGAAAAAGTACTTTTAACTTACTGAATTGCTCTGGAATGTGAAAACTGGTAATGTTTTCTTAGTTTACTACTAAAAGAAATTTTAAGTATTCATTATACTTTATTTCTCCCTTCATATAGATGGCCAAAGAATAAGATGTTTAGAAGTTTGTAGGTCATAAGACCCTCCCTGCTCTGAAATCCTTTGGATGGGGATTCATAAGCTTTTAAAAGAACAGTGCATCTTGTTAACTTGCACTACCATTGCCTTCTCACAGTGAGATGGCAGTGGCTGCTAGTTTATCTTGAAAACTTCAGGTTATTTTACTTACTAACTACATATCAATCTGTATTGGAGTTGCTGCCTTTGAGGAGGATTGGTAGATTGTGAACAGGACTTGAAGCCCTTTGGGGTGTAGCGGTGCTGTGTTTAATAACTTTTTTTCTATAAAATTCTATAAAGTGCATGCCGAATAGATCTGAAAGTAAATAAAAGCTGGAATTTCATATTTTTACCCCTAGAGCCTGTTCTGAGTCTTGCCTACATCCTTATTCCCAGCATTCCTGTGCTGCTGCTACTGATGGTCGTTACAGCCATCTTCTGTTTTTGGCTTTTTGCAAAGAGGCAAGTGACATTGTTTAACAGGTGAACTTGGGTGTCTTGTGCAAACAATCATTCTACTGCCAGCTTAAGGATTCTGTAAAGTAACTGCTTTCAGCCACAAATATATGCTCGATGGGGAATAGTTAAAACAAGATGATTTGAAGTGTTAGTGGTAAAGCTGGTTTAAAATCAGATTCCTGCAAAGAGAGCAGGAGATACTCTTTGAAGAAATCAATATTATTTGCTCCAGAGTAATGACCCTTCTTCTACCAAGCTTTTTTTGGTCTTCCCTCCTTTTCCCTGTGTGCATGGCTGCCTTGGCACAGAAAGGGATGTGGTGCTGGCTGTGCCAGACCTGACCCTCACTGCCTTGGGATGCCAGGGGCCAGTGCAGGGCCCAGCTTCCCATGGGCTGCCCTAGGGGTGCTGCCTGCCCCACATCTGGAGCTGCAAGTGATAGCAAACTTGCTCTATCTGGGCTCTTTTGTCAGCTCTGCTGAAAATCTTTAGGTTATTGAGGTACTGGTGTTTTGTTTGGTTCTGTACATGAGCACATTAGGACCTGTTGCTTCCTTTCTCTAAGGAAACGGGAGCCAATAGATACGAGCCCAAAGGATGAAGATGCCTGGCTCTCTACCCACAGGAGGAACAGTCCGAATTTGGAGGTTTACAAAATAATTAAGAAGCAATCAGAAGCGGATCTGACTGGAACCAGGCCTGACATTAAGAACTCATCATTTCGCACACGAGAACATAAGATGCTTGACAATCTCTCTGGGGATTATGATGATGTGGCAATGAATACACCAAGTGGCTTTGTGACCAATGATATCTATGAATTGTGTGGAGATCACGTGGGAAGGAGCAAGGAATCAGCTTGGGTGGAGAATGAGATATATGGATGTTAAGGAAATGGACAAGGAAAGTCTGGAAGGTGGATCCCAAAGTGAATATCAATGCAAGTTTAGCCTGCCTACCTGTGCACTTGTTTTAATGACTATGTGTGATATTGTATCCTGATTTTGCATCATCCCTGTATTCTCTTTTGAAAGAATATGGACTTTTAAAGATCTAAGACAGAAGAACATACCTTCCTTTGTATCACCCTCCTTCTGCACCAGGAACACTGTGTTAATAATCTTGATTACTTATGTTTGCTGTCTAAATTTCTTGCACTTCAAAGGTGAAAATGTCTTTCAAGCTAAAGAACAATCTAAAAATACATACTTGAACCAACTTCCTCATCTCCAAACAAGTTAAAAGTCAAAAGTCAGTTGCTAGTCATGCTTGTTTTCTCATAGGTGTCCCAGAAAGCTGCTGTGGTTGTAAATGTGTTGCTACTTAGATGCCGCTCCATGGTCCAGCTGTATGGTCTCTATCAGCTGCTTAAAACACTGAGAAGCCTTTCACAGGGAGAAGAGTAGTGTGGTGTCTGCTCCTAGTCTGACTGCCAAGGCCAGATATATGAGTCACTGCACATAACTGTGTACTTAGTTTACACTGGTAGCTGTTTTTCAAAGAATCTCAGTAGGTGCTTTGGCATAGGGCTCATTGTGTCCCTTCACTTATCCTTGCCAAGGGAATTGCAAAACAAGAAATGAAGAATTTATCTCTAATGCTAAAGGAGGACAGTGAGGTATTCTGAAAGGTTCTAGCTGGTCTCAGAAATTACTGCGGTCTTTTCTGTTCCTAGTTAAGTGTCCTGAAAGGTATCAGTTTGGCTAAATGACAAATTAATGCTGGTTGCTTATAAAAGCAATAGCCATTTACAGTTTTTTCCAGGTTTTTTTTTTTTCTCCTTGAGCTTGTGACCTATACTAAATCCATGAAGACAAGTGCTCTGATGTTAATCTCCAGAGATGAATTTTTGACAAGGTAGGTAAACATAAGAAATTGGATTATAAACAGTGGTTTAACTGGTCATACTCATCAGTTATGAATGCTTTGTCTCAGTGCTACGGGGACTTTTCTGATCAAAGAAAAGGAGTATCAAGGTGAGATACTAAGGATAGCTCATTGAATTTCTTCGCTTGACAGTAGGAGGGAATGACTTAATTTTTTAACATTTAAGAGATCATCTAGGAAACCATACTTGATAACTACCATTTTGCTGCTCCTTTGGAGGAATAGAAATGCAAGGGAGCAGTCTAAAGCTGTCATACAACTAAGAATTAATTCAGGTTGAATGAGATTTTAATGTTAAATGCCAGCAACAAGTAAGAAATTAACGTGATTCAACTAGAAAAGAACTACTGGTCTGTATTTCACTGCTCAAAGAAATTCTAAGAGTTGTAAGAGGGAAAAGATCTCTTGCAAATAAATGAATAGGCACAGTCCATTCCTGAGCTGCCTCAGTTGGCTCAGGCTATAGCCACCATGCAGCATTGCTCTGTCCTGTTCTGCTGCTTAAAGCTTTTCATCCTGACCTGAACACGCTGGTGATACATGGAAGATCGGAGTTGGGGGCACAAGTTTGGCAGCAAGTTGCAGATTCTGAGGTCAAGTCGTGGGTTGTGAATCACTGATAGCAGCAGAGGGGTCTCTGGTTTCGGTCACTCCAGAGTTAGCCTGCGTTTTGTGTGTGAATTAAGCTCTGCTGTTAATACTAGAGCAAGGAAAAAGCTTGGAGGTTTGCATTCAGGCATGTACTGTTTCTTGCTAGAACATAGAAAACTGTCTGCAGAAAACTGGCAGCAGCTCTGTGGAGTTGGGCTATTACCATTTCTGTCCTATCTGCTCTGTTTCAGCTCTTTCATAAGCTTGTTTATATCATTCCTAAGGCAAATCAGTTCAGTTTTGAGCAAGCCAGCACGTTTTGCTTTGTCTGCACTTACTGTTTTCAATTATTCCAGTAATGGAGCTATTTCTGAAAATTGGCATTTGACTTGAATGTATCCCATTACATTGAGAAAGAAGTGGGAGTGCCATGTTGAAAGCAGAATGCTTTAACACTGGTTATCTAGATATCTGTATTTAAAGGAGCTTTTTAGGACATTGCACTTTAGGTCCCCCTGCCCCCCCCCCCCTTTTTTTTTTGAGAGAGAGAGAGAGAGAGAGAAAAAAAAAAAAACAGTCTTTCCCGAAATTACGGGGATGCTGTAAATCTAAAAATGAGTGACAAAAATGATTTGAACCTACAGGAGTAAGACCTTGTCATTACCAAAATTTTATTTTCTTCTCTAGCAGGTCAGTGAAATAGTTTGGATGTATGCTGTGAGACTAAGTCATTATTTATGTAAAAAAGTTGGTTTACAGTTCTGCCACTTGGCACAATATCCAGTAAGTCCTGTTTCTTATTTATTCTGCTGGATCATGTTCAGCCTTTTGATAGGCTAAATAAAATGGTAAATCCCTGTTTATCGAAAAAACAAGGCCTGACATTGTGTTGATTATAACTATGTAATTCTCTGAAAATTTTTGTGTGTAGAGCTTAAACAAGCAAAGGGCAACCGAATTCAGTGCTATTTATTGTGGCTTCAGTCTTGGGATTTAAACAGTTAATGGAAATGGTTAAGCTCTGTTGCCCAGTCTAATTTCTCAATATCCTTCTGTTCAGAATTACTTAAAGGAATCTTAACTTTATGAAAAATTTCTGCGTAACTTGTCATAATTTCTGAACAAAACTACTATTTAAGAGAGAGCCTGTACTAGGGTGGCTAGTAAAGATTTACATTGATTTCATTTTACTGGTGGAACATGTTCATTAGGAGTATTTCCCTTGCTTAGGATACCTTAAGTACATTGATGGGCAGAAGTTTGACGTGGTGTTCAAGTGTTAGGCTCTGGTGGTATCAAGTCCATAAGGCAAAAGCAGTGTGGAAGGAGCAGGCTGAGGCAATCCTGATGCCACGAAATGGTAACCAAAGCCAGAACTCTTCTTAAGGCGCTGTGAAGATCATGAAGAATTGGATCTGCTTTGTCTGTCTTTATGCTAATACCAAGGATTTCATAAATTCCAGGCTTTGGATCCCTCTGTTGCCCCTCTTTTTTTTTTTTTTTTTTTTTTTTTTTTTTTCCCCCCCCCTCTTTGGATCAGATACTACGTAATGGAAAGAGGATGACCAAGTGAATAAAGCCACTAGAGCAGGAATGCTAGTAATTACTCACCTATTGCTCTGCAGGTGAATGCTTCTGGCTCCAAGAGGGCTGTGTTGTGCCAAACAAATCTGGCTGTGAAGCATCTCAAGCTAATTTAGCTCTTGACAGAGTTCACAGAAAGTTTGTTCTTCATTGCACAAAAATAAATAGGAAAATGAAGCAAAATCCATTTGCATAAGCCACTAGGAAGCAAACATCTGCCAAATGCTTTAGCAGAAGGTGTTTTATGTGGGACTGAAAAATCAACAGGAGTGCAGGATGTGGCTGTGCATGTTCTCTGCCAGTGTAAATATGAAGGAAGCCAGTTCTAGATGTGTACTACGGCTGTGCGTTGCAAACATGGCCCTGCTTCAGTCAGTTCCTACAGCTGCTTTTCTCCCTTCGTGAATGTTACAGACCAGGTGGCTGTGTGCAGTGTCTGTTCTGCGTACCTGCAGGTTGAGTGTCTGCCAATCCTGCAGCATTCTTCCAGCAGGCAGTGAATTCAAGTACAAAACAAGAGAGCTTCTGAGAAATGTTGGGTACTCCGGCACTTCTAACTGAGCGCAGAAGCTGCTCCTCCCAATTCCTTTGAGTGCTCTTTTGAAGTCCGGCTCTTATATCAGCACATAGATAATAAAATGAAGGTAAATTAATGTGACGTGAATGGACGCTGCTCCAGTATGCACTGCAGCCACAAGAACAGTTGGAAGGTAAAGGATGTCCTGTATTTTCCAAGCCAAACCTATACGGCAATGCAAGTTGTTTTATATGGCCATTTTCCACAGCTTTCTCTAAGTCTTATTTTAAGCACCAAAAAACGGCCCCTTCACAGGCGTTGTAGAGGCTGTTCTGCAGTCTAACAAATGGTAATTTCATTGCCTTGTGTGTTGTCCACCAGGTTCTAGGGGGAAGCTAGCCCCTTGATCCCCCGCTTTGGCATTGTGCCTTATCCCCATTTTACAAATTCCCAAGATGGCTAGAGGCTGCATCACTTGCTGAAAGCTGCACGACTTGACTGGATGGGCCTTAAGTAAAAGTAAAATCTAGTTCTTCCATCGATAGCTGACATGGTGAATTAGGTACGTATGATTTTAATGTTGTTTTGATTCCATAGGCTGCTAACATTTATTGGTTATTTCATGCTGAGGGAAATGACCTCAGAGAAGCTGGTTTCTTCAGTCAGCCTGATTACTCTAATGCTGTATGACATCTAAGGAGGATGTTGGCAAAAAGGACTTCTGGCACTAAATTGGCTCCACTCTCCAGCGTATCTTTTCCTGTGGCCACATAGTTGATAATTGTATTCTCTGGATCTTTCTCCTAAACACTGTGTTATGACCGAGTCAAGAGGTGAAAGCATTAGCATGATGGTTTAATCTCAGCTGGTTTATTCCTAGATTGATTTCTAGGACTGCATTTCAGTAGAAATTTAAGTAGAGAAACGGTTCCCTTGTACGTCCTGCCAAGGCTGTTTCATGGGAGGTTCATCCTACAAAACGCCAGTAGATTGCCTGAGAGATAAGGAAATTATGATATTCTAGCAATATTTCTACAGGTAAGTGCTTTTATTTTCTTTCTTTTCCTTGTGAGCCACTTGATATTTAAAGATAGCATTGGATTAGGTGCCTAATTCCCAATGCCATGTATCTTTCTGGGCAGGCAAGCATGTGAATGCATTTACCAGTGTGTATTGGACTTCTAATGTGTATGGGGCACAGGAAAAGTAAATTAATCTTTTAGGATGTCAGTGTAATGATGCATGACTGGTGTGTACTACGAGGTACAGAGATATTGACCACAAGAGGGCATATGTGCTCCACACTTAATACCTTTGGCTGTTTGTTGAAAACTTGCCTGCAAACACCCCTCTATTTTGTCAGAGACCAGGACCACCAGTATTTGAGAGAAGCATTTGGATCACCTTCTTTGAAAGCCATCGATGGCTGTAAAGCCTGTTGCACACAGGGTGTTTTTGTGATTGCAGTTCTGGCTGCAATTGTGTTGAAATTCTTTTTCTTACCTGAGGTTTTAGGCTAAAACTGGCATTGAACAGTACTCTGCAGGAAAGCTTTTTGGAAATTAGGTTTTCTAGCATACATAAGATACCTGACAATTCATATTGCAAGAATTTGAGTTTTTAACATGCATGGAAGCAACTATATCTTATATTACTAGAATTTCTATTAATAGCAAAGCAACTGAGAACAAGTATTGAGCAATATTTTGCACAATGTGGGATTTTGGGGAAAAAAAGAAGTTACTTTTAACATACTGAGCTTGCAACATGCTTGAATTACTGTTTGGTCTGTGTGAAATGGCAGTGAAATCTCAAGCACTGGATGGGGTTGAGGTTTTGTATCCAAGTGGGATTATGGTGAGTTGCTCATGCACCTGTCAATCATTTAAAAGGGTGAATGTCTGACTAACTCAACTCATGACTTAGTCATTGCCAGAACTTCTTAAGGGGATAAATAGAGTGGTAACAGCACAGTTATCTGTAGCAGCGTCGCCTCAAAATGTCATTCCATAGAGGAATCTCATAAAGTGCAAGTGCTGTGCAGGGCACGTGTTAACTTTATTCACTCAGGTTTGCAGTTGCCTTGACAGAAAGGTCACTGCTTTATAGCTGCTACAAATTTAAATGACCTTCCACCATGATGGGGCAGCTTTAAATATCAGACTTACATGTAGAGGGGGAGCATGGGACAGAAGGTGGCCTTCTTGCCTTCATAAAGGCAAAAGGTTGCCCTGGTGGGTGCCTGCATGCCCAGGGGCTAGGGTGTAGGTAGTGGGGGACCTGTAAAGGCTGTGGGGTGTGCATCTGCTGGGGGCATGTGCCATCCTGTGTGCCCTGGTGCCTAGTGCAGTTAAGGGCTGCAAGAAGCCTCCGGAGAGGATTCCTGTGGCCTGGAGCTCGGTGGGTCCTTGGGCCAGCATGGTCAGATGAGAACAGAGAGGCATGATCGCAAAAGAGTAGGGTGCTCTTATTGATCTGTTAAAGCAAACATGCTTGAGTGTGAGGGCAAGCAGTAAGGAACGAGGTTGTGTGAGCAATGGCAAGGAGCGCAAAATGCCTGCCTTGTCACATGTTTCCATGGTCAGCTGTGCGAGACCTGGAGCCATTTTAGGCTCAAGGGCCCTATGGGCCCTTGAAAGTCCTCAAGAGAAAAAGGGGGCAGGAAAGGCTCGCTGGTGTTGGCCAGAGGGAGGTGGGGAGGAAGGGCTGGCCTGCGCCTGGGGAGGCGCGTGGTGCTGGCAACGCTGCTCCTGGCGAGGCGAGCGGGCTATTCGTGCCCGCTGTGTCTGCCTGTGCCGGCGGGGAGGCCGGGCCCGGGGCGCGCGGCGGCGGCGCGCGGGACCCCCCAGCACGGCGCGCCGGGGGCTGCCTACCTCGGCCCTGCAGCGCGGCGGCGGCTCCTCTGGCCGGCGGGAGGGCGGCCGGGGCGGCTCCCGCGCGCGCGGGGGGAGGCCCGGCGGGCGCCCCGTGGCGGAGGCCGCGGTTGCCATGGCGAGGGGCCGCCCCCGGTGACGCGCGCGGTGACGCGCGGTCGGGGGAGGCGGGCGCGGGGGGCGGGGCGCGCGGCTGCCGGGCGCCGCAGACGGAGGGGCCGCGGAGCCGCCGGAGCCGCCGCCGCCGCCCCCCGCGCCCAGCATGGTGATGGCCGAGCCCCGGCGGCCCCCCCCGCTGCTGCCCCGCGGGCCCGGGCCCGTCCGCGTCGGCTTCTACGACATCGAGGGCACGCTGGGCAAGGGCAACTTCGCCGTGGTGAAGCTGGCGCGCCACCGCATCACGCGCAGCGAGGTGAGCCGCCCTGGGCGCCGCCGGCGGGCGGGGGTGCTCGCGGCGCCGCGCCGCGCCGGGGCCCTGGCCGGCGGGGCCGCGCTCGGCGCACGGCAGGCGGGCGAGCCCGGCCGCGGCTTTGTCCCTGCGGGGAAGGAGCGGCGAGGAGGGGCGGCTGCGTGCTCGGAGCCGCCAGCAGGCTCCGGAGCGCGGATCGTGCCCGCCTCTAATTCTTGATATGCGTTCTTTTTTTCTCCCAATCCGCCTGCCAAGGGCAGCGACAGTGCCGCTGTAGCAGCGGTGCCGGGGGCTCGCGCCCCCTGCCCGCGGCAGTGCCCTTGGTGGCATTTGGCGGTGACAGCAGGGATGCTGGGGGCTGCCCGAGGGCGTGGGCAGCCGTGGCTTGCAGCCGGGAGCGGTATCTGCGCCCAAGGAGGGCTCGGACCTCGCCTCGTGTTCGCTCTCCAGTCCTGGCTCAGTCACGGTTTCCTCGCCTGGCCACTACTTACAGAGGAGCAAGAAGGATGAGTGGGAACATGAGCTGTCTTTAGCAAGGAGGCTCTTTTCTCTGTATGTTTTGCCGTGACTCCTTCTCATAACTTGGCCTACAAGTTAACCCAATTCAACCATTTTAGTCTCTCTTTGTTTTCACCCCACTCAAATGTTGTCTGGTAAGTACTAGCCTTGAAATTGTCAATACTTGGTGATTTATCTAAAGCTGTAACAGTTATGGTCTATTTGGGTAATAGGTAGTCAGGTGCACCTTCTAAACTTCTCTCTGATGAGAGTAATGGTTTTGAATGCTCAGCCTCCTCAGGTTCTCCTCTTAAGTGGTTTTAATCACTACGCTAGAGGTGAGCCTATGTCAGTTTGCTAGGATCCGTTTCATTGTTTACTTAAGAAGAGCTTAATGGGGTTCTTATAGCACACAGAAATAAGGAAATGGATTAAACAAAACACTGCCCATAGTACAGAAGCAACAAACTGGAAAGATGCAGAACTGATCGGTTGTCGTCTCATTACTCAGAGGAAAGAAAAGTGCTGTGAGTTTGGGCTTTGGCTGAAGACGACAAACCTCTGGTGCTCTTCGGTTATGGTCATAGACGGGCCTTGCATCCCAAATATCAAAAGAAACTTTTCTTATGGCCGAGTTTCACAATAGTCCGCTAATCATTTTAAATCTTTCCCTGCTATTACTCAGGAGCCAAGTGAAGATCTTTGAATGTTACTTGGAAGTGTTATGTTCCCAGGTCTAAGGCTACATGCCAAACTTGTAACTATTTCACTTGAATGAGTTGGTTGATACTTTGAGCTTTTATTTCTTTGGCAGGCTTTATGATGAAGAAGAATACTTCAATATTGCTTTTGTTAGTTTACAAAGCCTTTGTTTTAAAACCTTAAACCTTCAGAGTACCGAATACTATAGAAAGTGTGGAGTTTAACAGCTCTAACTGTGGTATGATTCTTCTATCCATTTCCTAGGAAATTTCTAATCCTACTATGTAATCCTTACTGTGTATCTATCCTATATATCAAAAAACTTATCCTTTAAAACTGAAAGTGGTATAAGGTGAAAACACTAAATATAGCTGCTACAAAATTGTTAAAGAAAATGATAGAAAAAAGGAAACCAGGCCTGAAGCATGCCCATCTTCTGTCCTGCTTCTGTATGCAAATGAACTCTGAAATTACACAAGAAAGACTATATTAGTAATACAGTAGTAAATAGTCGCCCAGAAAGAAACATGGAAATCAACAAAAATGGGGGAATTGCTATTTATTTGTACTGCGGTCCATGATCCTCTTTAATGACAGCCCATACCAGGTGCTCTAAACAGGGCTGCATGGCTGAATGTGACCTTTGCTGTGCTTGTTGTTTGTGTTTGTTGCCATTTAAGTTAATGACATGCTCTTTTCTGCCATGCTTATTTATCAAGTTGCCAAGGAATCCTGCGATCTCAGGATAACATTTGTTAATGAAACACATGCAAAAGCAAGCAATATCCTTCTTTAGAAAAAAAGAGAGAAACAGAACAAAAATAACTGGAAACATGAAGCTTAGCAAGATTGGTCTTTGCTTCTAATGAAATAGGGTGAGGTGTCAAACAATACTTCTTGCTTACTGTTTGGAACAGGGGAAGATCCTACTGGGGGAGGAGAAGTGTTGCATTTTAAAGGTGAAAGCAATTCCTGATGAACGTGTGTAAGGTTTTCTCTCCTCTGCACCCCCTGCTCCCTGACATTACTTAAGAAATGAAGCCTAAGGGTTAGTCACCTACAGAAGAATACTAGCCATTGCTCTTCAGGTGAAAATTAAGCCTTTCTGAACGGCCTGTCATGGTTCAGATGTAAATTTCTGACTACCTTAATAAAGAGGAAAAAAAGTTGCATTTTGCGTGTCTTGTCATGTAACAGGTGGGTTGAGCTTCTCCCTCAAACTGCTACTAGTTATTGATGAGCAATGGGATGCTGGTTTAGGGATGTGACTGTGTGATCGAGTGTGTCTGAGCAGAAGGGAATTACAGAAACAGAAACAGCAGCTCTCTGTGCTGTAGCCCACAGCTGGCCTTAGTGGAGCAGTACAGTAGTAAAATTAAGCTCTTGTGAAAAAGAAGGATCAAGGCATCAGTCCAACTCTGCCGCCATGGGCTGCCTCAGTTGGCTGCGGGGGGAGCACAGACACATCTCCAGAGGCAGAGAGTGACAGCAGAACAGGCAGCCCCTTCTGTCAGCTACCTCGCAGGTAGATCAGATGGGATGTTAAGCGAAACTGCACCCTAAGGGAGGCAACCTTTTCGAGAATCTGGGATAACCAAATGTTCTGCTGTTCTAAACTGCACTGCTTCCAGGTAGCAGAAACCTGTGTTTCTTAATTTAATGCTGTTTATCTCCATTGGAGGTGCAGTGACTCAAATGCAAGCTTTTCTAACCTGGATGAAATCTTAAAGCTTATACTGGCATGATCACAATTCCTGATATGTGTTAACGTGTTTTCAGAAAGAGTGATTAGAGAAATGAATAGATAATAGCAAAACTAAGTGTAAATTGAAAGTTGGAGTAGCTGAAGGAGAGAGACTTTTTGCTTAATCTTCGTATCAAATTTGCTGTCTGACCATTTCAGTTTCCAGATGTGTCAAATGATGGTAAAACAAACTCCCTTTCCAGTTCTCTAGCTTTCACTAATATTTCCTTCCTCCTTTTGCTATTTCTACTATTTTTAAATTAAAAGGGAATAACACTCTAAAATCTTTGCTCTTTTTTCAGGCCCTTAAGCAGTAAAAAGGGAAGGTGGGAGGAAAATGCAGGCATCGGACTTCATTACTTTTTGTCATCTTGAATTTGTCTTGAAGTACATAAGTGCATAATTACTGATGCTTGAATTATTTTTTTCTTAGGAGAGGTGTGATAACTGTGCTTTTTTTTTGGGCTATCTTGACATTAGAGGTTTGGGATCAGAGCTTGTGTAATTTTCCTTAATTTGTTGTGTGCTCTGGGAGTCAATTAGTTTGTGATATGATTGACCATAGCAGAGAAATGACAGGTCATTACAATGATAGGTTACGTGGTCAGTCTGTATGCACTCTTTTGCAGAGATCAGTGATGCCACCACATTTCTCTAAGGTATTAGAAGTTAGAAAGCTGTACCTCTGTGAACAAAACGACTTTTCAGTTAAGAAACTGTTCTCTAGCGTGGTGTGATTTCTTCAGCTTGAAATAAAAGTTGATTCCTGTTTTCCTGTCATTATGTTACAGTTGAGATTGTGGACAAAAGTGAGCTGTTTCTAGAATGTCATGTTCTTCCTCACATTTTTATAGCTCATGGATTTTTAAGTATTTCCGAGGGGTTTTTCTCTAAACCTTCTACAGACCTGACAGGATGCAAGGGAACTCAAGACTGGAAATAGCGTGATATCTAATCTGCATTTGAAGCAGTGGTGCCAGCTGCTGCTGTGTGGCTTCTCATGTAAAAGCCTGCCCCTGTGTGCATATGCATACTATACACGGAAGGAGTTGTATGGAGATTGTGAAATTGAGAGCAATTTTTTTCCTTCCAAGTAATCACATACTTACATTAAAAAGCCAACTGCTTAATAGTAGTAGATGTCAAATGTAAAGATTTTCTTCAGTAATGGAGAACTGTGCTTAGAATGATTTCAGATACTGATTTTGTTGGAGCTTTCTGCAGACAGCAGAATTTAGGAATTCCATCATTGAGAATGGTGCCTGGTATCTGTGGAGGGAGCTGGCAATGAAGACTTTTGTAAATTGGCTTAGAAGTGGCAATGGGCTGTATTAAACATCAATGTTTCCAGTAGAAGGAATACTCAAAATAAGAGCAATCTGTGGAAGTGCCAAACTCTGTTTGGAAAAAAAGTGCCAAGAGTCTGTTTACTTACAAAGCTGGATTCCTCACTGGGGTGAGGTGGTGAGAATCAAACTTCTTTGGAAAAAGGAGTAATAGCAAGTCATTGCAGATTTTCCTCCACATTTGGAGGGGGTGAGAACTATTGAAGAAGGATGTATAAATATTTGTATTAATCAAATATATGATAGTATGTTGGATAGATGAACAGAGGTTCAGCAAGAGCCCAAGCAGGCAGGCACTGCTATTTGACATTATCCATCAAAAACTTTTTTTGGTTTTTGAATGCCTTGCTGTCAGACCTTGAGATCTTACCTCTTGTTTTCCTGGATCACTTCACTCCTAAACAGGGTCTTTAATTCTCATTTCTGGTCACTGCGGAAAGCAAGTATGCATCTGTGAAGAGATTACAGGGAAAAACATGTTGAAATATAAGTCAGTAAATAGTTAATTCACAGTTCAGGTAGGTCCATAATCAGCCTTACTGCAGATAATGAGGTTCACCTCCTGTGGATTTTGTCTCCTGCATCACAGCTGTCTCCTGTAGTTCAATAGCTTATGTGAAATGCAGCTATAATTGGAAGTGTTTGGAATTTTATGTTCTCTGCTCGTGTTTCAGCACTTAACATGTTGTATTCAAAGTGAGTGTACGCTGTTGATGAATTTGTTTTTTTTTTCAATGTTGTTATCTTTAGTGTGAGTTTTTTATAGCAGCTGTAACTTTATTTCCTCTCTAACACTTTTTAAATTTTTTTTGTTTGAAAGTAAATTTAGGCATTTTGAAAGCATGTATAGTTCTCTGTAATTTGTTTCTGTAATTTGTTCCTTTGCTTTTGACAAAAGTACAGTCTGTAGGATCCAGATCTGTTGTCTATGCTATATGAGCTGTATGCAGCATTTGACTGGCAAGCATCTCCCTAGAGATCTATATTCCCTCCCCCTTGAACAGATGAATTGCAGATATCCTTATGCAATAGCATATTAATTGCAGTTAAAATAAGTAGGTCCAGTTAAAATTACATGAGTCTACTGTGTTTGACTCTTTCATCTCAGTTTTGCTCTTTGGCTGCAGGTGGCAATAAAAATCATTGACAAATCTCAGCTGGATGCTGTGAATCTGGAGAAGATCTATCGAGAAGTGCAGATAATGAAAATGCTCGATCACCCGCACATTATAAAGCTATACCAGGTAATGTTCAGCAGTGTTCTTCTCCCTCTTTATTTCAGTATAAAAAGCTTACCCCATATCAGTGACTTCTTACAGATAGCCAGTTCATGACAAACTGTCAGCTTTTCTGGGATTCAGTTTGGTTGGTACACATTTAATACTTTTGCGTGCACCTAAAGAGTGGTCATGTTGTTCCAAGGTATCAGCTGTGATTCTTGTAAATGCCAGTAGAACACCAGAAAGTTTTTGGCACTTGAGTGGTCAACAGTTGACAGTTTTGTACAGAAGATAGCCCTTTCTTTGTATAAAACTGCTTGTAATACAGCAACATAAGATACTAACTCACTGCCCTGCCTCCCTTCCCTCCCTTATATTTATGCACACTGAAGTCCTTGTCATAATACTGCTGTGAAGTTTCTGGTCTATCAAAATTGCTTGTGTTCCTAGAGATTTCTGAATAGTATTTTTTTTTCTGTTGACTTTTTCCTTGATGTGCAGGCTTTGCTGAGCCTCAGACAATTGCATGATTTTACAGTTGGATGGGAAATTCTCTTACTCATCTTCATGTGTCTTTACCCTTTAATGGGCCTTGACACAGAAAGGTGAGAAGAGTTCAGTTGCAGCAGTCTACATTTGTTCTTTAGTGAAAGGTCGCCTTGAAACTAGGGCTGGAGATGCTATGGTATGTCTGAAAGGACAGCATAGTATTGTAGGTCAAGTCTTTTGAAAGCTGTGGGTGTGCCATCATAGCTTATCTGTGATTTGTCAGATTTTGCTAATTCTGCTGTTGGCTCTAAGAGTTTTCTTACCAGAGGGGAGATGTGAAACCGTCTATTTGTGTAGATTCATCTGTCTTTTGTTCTTTGCCCAGATAAACTAATATACAAGTTTTCCATCGACAGGTGATGGAGACCAAAAGCATGTTGTACCTTGTGACAGAATTTGCCAAAAATGGAGAAATTTTCGGTAAGCAAGAGAAGATTCTGATGTTCAACAATTTAACCTTAACTTTTGAAGTTTGCCATTTGCTGTTATTTTGGCCAACGATGCCTCTTACTGGAATGTCATTTCTCTTATCTGTTAAGATGATGATGTGAAACCTGGCACTGTTTCTCATTCTAGGAAGAAAAAAAAATCTTCTTGTATATGCAGGTATAAAAAAGGTTAAATCTGTACATTTAGCAGAACACATAAGCTAATCGGTGCAAACTGGGATTTCCTTTGATGACAGTTACCAGGTTTTTGTCATTGCCTGTACAGTTTAAAAAAAAAATCATATGTTTAAATAGAATGTTCTTTATTTCAGCTTATGCCTACTGCCTCCTGTCCTTTCACTGCCTACTGCTAAGAAGAGATTTTGTCACAGTCATCCTGACATTTGCCTGTCAGGAGTTTATAGGCATTAAGCTACTCTTGAGCCTTTACTTTTCCAGGCTGAACAGTCCCTTTTCTCTCAGCCTCTCCCATCTCATCATTTTGTGGCCCCTTATGAAACTTGTTCCGAAATGTATATTCCTCTTTTTAGAGCAGACCCTTAACATGCTAAGTGCAAAAAAAAAAAAAAAAAAATGTATACAGGGATAAAAGCTTGGACAATTGGCCAAGTGGCAGTGTGCCTACTATTTCTATAGTTGAAGTAAATATATTTTACAACACATGTCAGAGTGTCTTTCTTGTCTAGAAAACCATACATATCACTGAAAAGCAGGTGAGAAGCTATTTTTGAGCAAAAAGATGTCTTTTTCCTGCTAGGGTTGCAGCTGAAGTGGCTTCCAGAGCTATAAACACGAATCACAGTTTAGATTCCTTAATTTGTTTGTTGCATTGCTAACAAAAGATGAATTAACAGCTTAAAGGGTTGGCTTGCATTTAGTGCAGTTTAGTTTTTCTTTGACCTCTGACTTCACCTTGATATCATGTGATTTGTCATTCAGTTTGTGACTGGATGGTATTTAGTATGCAAATATTATGATCTCCTCTTGCTAACAGACTTTTGTTTGTTCATATTCTTTGCCTAGTTAAGTGCGCAGAAAATGCATTAAGATGTGGATAGGTTGGAAACTCGGAGGAAAGTTTTGAGATCTGCATCTTCTGGAGACATGGAGATCTAATATGCTTTGCTTGAAAATATTTTTGGGGAGCTGTTGAAATTAAGTATAGTACCTACTACTGACTGAAATCTCCAGTCTTGCCATATCAGAGGGCTCAGGAACAGGCATCTCTTGCCTTGCAGGACCTGTTTGGGGGGTAATAGAATAGTAGCAGTTGCTAAAATCCTTTCAACTCAGCACAAACAAAATCTTTAAGTCATCTTGGCTATGGAATATACGCCTGCCTTTCCTAAATAATCTTGCTTACAAAACATCTTTTATCTAAACCTGTTTTACTAAGCATATTAAGAAGGTGATCTGTTCATGCTTACAATTGTTTATTTAGACTACGTGCATAACATAATTCAGATTTCACTTTACTAATCAATATACCGCTGCCCTGAGTGCTTAGCAGAAGCAGAGCCTAATGACCCAAGTGACAGCTGCACATTTTGATGCTGAAGAACACAATGTCAGGGAAGTAGTCAGTCTGAAGTGATCTGGAAGAAATCTTAGATTTCCCTAGATCTTCACTTTTCTTAGAAATGTTCATATTTCTTCAGTTATCTAATATGGCAAGATTTTTTTCTTAACATTTACAATACCAAGAGCCCTATGCTTTCCTCATCGCACTGACACATTTAAGCTGTTTTAAGAGTTTGAGGTACCAAGTTGGCAGATAGGGTCTTTACAGAGGGATGATGGGGAACTGAGCAAAAATTCAGCCTGTTTTACTTTGGGATGTGAGTAAAGGAATTAGTGATCCAACAAGTAAGGGGTGGGAAGTCAGAACCTGCCAAACTTCCCATATGTTTTGTTTATCTTTTACAGCTGTATTGATCTTCCAAATGTTGCAGATAGGCTCCCGCTAAAGCATGTAGAGCGTGTTAGTGTATTAAAACAGCTTAAACACAGCTCCCATTTCTCACATATTACAATCAAAAATGCTTTGAAATGTTGAATTACCTGCTGCAGCTTCATTGCTGATATATTTTGTCATATGGCTCAGGTGCCATTACTGTATTTTTAAACCAATGATAACTTAGTTTTAAGTTCTTGTTGTGAAGAAGAAAATTCTCAATCTGAAAGGCTTCTGTTTTGACAAAATAAATTTAAAAAGCTGAACTTCTCATGAAGAACAGAAGTGGTACAGAGAACTGCTGACAGTGCAGTGAAACTGCCAGAACAAATGGTAGGCAAAAACGTGTTTCCCCCCCGCCCCCTTTTTTTTTTAAATACTAAATATGATGTTCTCTGTTGTATTAATACAAATCGAAGAAACCGAAGAAACTCCCTTTTTGGCTTTGAGCACAACTTTCCTGTGGCTTTCTGGATCCGCTGGGAAGCTCCTGGTCTCCTCGTGCCATTTTTAGTAGCACTTTCTCAAGCAGACTTTCTTGTTTATACTAGTTGGTTTTCTGCCGCGTTATGCGAGATGAGAATGCCTCTTTTTGAAATAGGCTTTACCAAAGTTATATGCAAGTTTTATTTAGTGTAATTCCTCGCTGGCTTTTTTAAAAAAATCCTTCATTTGCTCCACATCCTGTTTAAATGACTGTTGTTTAAACGGGGCTTCTAGAAGCAAAAAGATCCTTGTATAAGAAAACATTAGATGTAATGGATTGAAAAATAGCAATTGAGTGGCATAGATAAACCTGATTTTTGAAGCCTCCTTTTTTTCTTTTTCTGTCTCCTCCTTTCAAGTATTTCAGTAAGTCAGTAACATTTTTAGGAGTGTTTTGTGGACTTGTGAAAACTGAGTCTCATCTTCTGAAATATATTGTACACCAATAGGAAACTATACTTGGTAGCTGTTCTCAACTGCATTTTCAGTTATATTGCGCAAAACCTTTTAACTTCCCTGTGGGTACTTCCCTCAGATCTGTTATATAATTTCAGGGTATTTACAGAGTCCTGTAAGCATTTGCAGCAGCCTTGTAATCTAGAGTTCATGCAGAAATCTTGTACTTTCTGTGGAATTGGTGGGAATGTCCTGCCAATTAGATGAATAATTTCCCATACATGTTATCGACTGGGTCATTCCTGCCAAATAAGCAATAGCTTTCTAACAGCCTTTTTGTTCTTCTTACATCAGCACCAAGCAACAGTTCTTCCAGATCTTCAACACTGTTTCACTGCATTTTTTTTTTCTAGCTTACATTGGTATTTTATGTATTTGTGATATGCTACAGTCAGAGGCCCTGCAGAGACACGAGTTCGGGGTAATTCTCCTAAACTGCGTTAATTGCCCACAGCTTTACAGGTAACTGAAAGCTTTGTTTGGCCCCAGTTGTCTTATGCTCCCAATGGCTCTTTGCAAGCTGGGTTACTCTTAGTCCATGTAGCATCAGCAACTAGCAGCTGCACTGCTGCTGATGGCTTGTGAATTAAATTTCCCTTTTCCCCTATCCCTCCTCACAGATGCTGGTTTTCTGAAATATTGCCAGTGTAGAGTGGTTGGCAAGGTATGTTCTCCCTGTCTAGTAAGCAATTTTACAAGACCTGCAGGATAGAAAAGGTTTCTTTGCTCTCGAGTTCCTCTTTGGTCATTATGCAGAAATTAGTCAAATGCCTGTAGACTGCCTATTATTCTTAGTATTTTGGAGGTTCATATTTGTCAAGCAGCTGATAGGGCTGTATCCTGTCGCCTCGTGACAGGTACAGTGTACCATTGCCTGCCATGGAAATAATGCATGGGGTCCCAAGGTAATCGAACAGCACTATAATGATTTTAAGAAACAACGTACCAACCTATTTTGGGATTAGTAGATTATGAAAAATTTTATTTAATTTTGTCTCTTCTGATTTCTCCCAGTAGAATTCAACAGCCTGCAGTCAGGGTTTTGCAGGAGCTGACTGGGTCATTGATTTTCATACATGTGCATTTTATTATAGATCACTGTTACTACCTGGCTGAAATTTATGCACCCTGTACCCTATCACTTGGTGTGAGCAGGGAGCAACATGTACATTTTATTCATGCAATTAGCACAGGTAGAGATCCGCTCTGTGTAATAAGCGAGTATCTGATAACATCATGTTGGATATATATGTAAAGAGGAATTGGAAAGTCTTTCAGTGCTGAATCACAGCGTAAATGTTTTTGCTCTGTACTTTAAATGGGGCTGGAAAATACTGGTGAATTAAAAAATATTGTATGTATAGGTATGGGCGAAAGGAATTAATGATGAAATGGAGCCTACAGAGGCAAAATCACTTTCCAGATTAAGCTGATATTCCTGCCCTTCTCTTGCCACTGTTTAGCAGAAAGTTGAGACAAACAGCAAGTATTAAAATGATCACTGTGAAAAGCAACTCATTTTCTTTGGCTGCAGTGAAGCAAGCTTATTTCAGCTAATTACTTCCTGCTTCACTCTACTTGGATTTCATACTTGTTCCCAGGAAACAGTATTACTGATAAAGACCTTGTCTGTTAGAGGATTGGATGAAGGAATTGACGGACAAGAGTGGAAGTGCTTTGTGTCCTGTCCACAGTGTCCATGTAAAGCAGTCTCGTTCTGCATAGTCCTGTAAAGGTCCTGTAAAGTTTGGGTAGAAGATTCATAGGTATGTTTCATCACCTCTCCGAATAGTTTACCTGCCACCATATCTGTCAAGTATTAAGGCAATCAACAGTACAGTAAGAACTATGTTGCTTGACTTTTATTTTCAAGAGTTCTGAGAAAGCAGTTGTACTGAGTTGTTCTGCAGGGCCTTTGAGTCAATAGTGGCAGTGCTGCGTTGTCGTAGATAGAATCATTCCGGAATACCACCTCATTTTATTAGAGGGAAATTATTTTTATCACTCTGCTAGTCATTTGACTGAAAATCATCTTGCAATTTTAAACTCTTATCGTTCTTCGAGTAACATCGTCTCTTGCTCATTGTTTCTTTTTAAGTTCACTGCTAAAGACTGGCCATGTCTTTAACCACTGGCTGGTGTTGCAGCCAGTGCCTGCCATCGGTGGGTGTGTGTATGTGCTGCCCTTGCCTGCGGATCCCTGGGTAGCGTATCTGTGTGTGTTTGCCGTACTTTGGCTATTAACTGCAGTCTCTGTAGGAGGTAGAAGGCAATTCCAAAAGTGTCCTAACTGTTACTTTCTTGATTTTCTGCCTTATAAGAGAAGGAAAAACTAGAATTGGCTATAGAAGCTCCTGTTTGTCAGGAGAGGTAAGGTGAAATCTCACGGCTTCACTTGTTTCTGTTCCTGAGGATAAAGAGTTTTCTGTTTTCCAGAGCTCTCAGTTGTTTCAGGCCTAGCATTACTTTTACAACATAATCAAATATGAAAGCCAAATATTCTTCCTGCTTGTGCTGTGATGAAGACAAGAGACCGGACTGGATGCCTCCTTATTGGCTTTACTTCCAGAGAATCGATACTTCCACTTTTTGCTTTTTCAATATGCTGCGTGTGCTGAGGTTTCAGAGAAAGAATTGTGGCGTGATGCTCACATGAATTGTTAAGAGGCTAAGACTTGAAATATTTCATGATGGTCAAGCCAGTTATTCCAGCCATTCCACAGGAGTTGTATTCTATGAAAAGATGTATTGGAACAGTCATGCAACCCTAAACGAGCTAAGAGGGCTGAGTTCAGTAAGGCAGCAGCCTTTTTTGCTCTTTTTTTCCTACCTTTTTGGAAGGGAGCTTGGGAGAATAATGGGGTGGGAAACTGGACTGGCTGAAATCCTTACTGAGTTTGCTAGTGCTAAATATTCGGGAGAAATTACTTAATTTCAGGGTTACTGCTTGTTGGCTAATCCATTGAAACCTGCTTTGTTTGAACAGATTACCTTGCCAGCCATGGCCGTCTAAGTGAGACTGAGGCCAGGCGCAAGTTCTGGCAGATCCTCTCAGCAGTGGAGTACTGCCATGGCCGGAAGATTGTGCACCGGGACCTGAAAGCTGAAAATCTTCTGCTTGACAACCATATGAACATCAAAATAGCAGGTACACAGAATGCTGGTTTTTATAAAAGCAGGTGAACTAATTGAGTTGCTGTTGCCCAAGAAACCCTCCTGCACTTAGAGTGTAGAAAATCAGAGAGGCAATATATTTATTTATTTTCATTATGGATATCACAGTGAAGGCAACTACAATAATTCTAGATTAGCAATTATGTTTTTGGGAAAAAGGAAGTAATTTCTGGAGTCAACGTCATTTTTTTGTGGATGTCATAACATGTCTGTAATGCTACCAGATGTTCAGGTTAAAACAGTTAATCAAATAACTTCTTTCAGCATTAGGAAAACTCAAAATGGAAGCTTTTTTTGTATGCATGATTTCATTTTAATTATCAATTTAGACACAGATGTTGCTAGCAATGGAAATAATTTTGTCAGTTGTCAACTAACTACAATTCCATGAACCCTTCTGTGCTGACTTTAGTCCTCAGACACTTGAAAAGGGAAAGCTAGATAACATCTTGATTTGGAGGATATTGAACTTCGATGATCAATAATATGTGAGTAGAAAAGGAAGACTAAATGCTGGGTGAAGCTGGTTTGCATAGGAGTTAGTTTTGTAGTTCTAAGAAGGAATGACAATAAACAGACTTTCAGTTGACTAGAAAAGGTGTAGAGCTAAACTCTTCCGAGCTGCAGATGTCATTTTACCCTTGAATATGCTGTGCAGAGTAGCAGAAATGGATACACTGAAAATGTGTCTTGATCTCTAATGTCCTAAGGATAAGACTGCAGACAAACATTAAATCTGCCTGCAGAGAGGTTTCTTCTTCACTTTCTTTACAAAAGACCAAGATAGTATCCTTGAAAGGTTTAAAGGAAACAGCAAAGGCAGGGGATTTTTTTATACAAGAAATTTCAGACCTGCCTCAGCTAGAAAAAAATGAAAATGAGAAACTCAGGAAAAGGATGTTTGATCTGTTAGGTTATTTTACACCTGATGAACTAATTAGCATCTGGGTGAGTGGCCACTCCTACTATTTTAGGGGATTCCTTTCACCCTCTGGGAAACTTTCTATACCCTTACAAGTCATCTTTTTCAGGAAGGGATTTCTATGCAACCTTTTAAAACAAGCACTTTGCTTCTCAGATGCAAACTGTTGTTTGAGCAATCATTTTATCCTCATTTAAACTTGGAGAAAAGGAACCCACAGTCACTGCTATCAAAAGAGGTTGAACTGGGTTCCAAAGATAAATGGGATTTTACTGGTGGGCTAAGAAGCATTTTTTTTTAACAGCCTATGTATTAATAGGGTAGCTTTCCCAGCTCCTGGTTTTGTTTGTTGCTTTTGTACTGACCTCTGTTTTGTTTGTACATTTAAAGCATTCCTTTCTTCATTCCTTGACCACCACCTTCCCACCCCTAGCATGTTTTTCTCATGGTTTAAGAACTTAGAGAAGTCAAGTAAGGGATAAACAAATTTAAGAAAAAGGGGAAAAAGCTTACTGTTACCTTTTAACTTTGTCTGTTGTATAAAGGTGGGCTTTTATATTAATGTTAAACTGTAATAGTTTTGAAAGCTACTATCAGATGAAGCAAAAGAATTTTGTAACTGTTTTACCAGGAAGTTGCAGTTCTTGTATGAGTGCGCACTCAGGGCTGTAGAGCTCTGACTTTTGGTACCCAGAGAAAGTTAAAGAAATAGTTTAAGATGGAGAGATGGAGGTGATATCTGTACTTTATAAGAGAATGTCTCGAATGTAGTAACTGATGATGTTCGGATTGGATGTGTGATGTTCAGTCTCAAAATTCTGAAAACTAATAGCGCAATTCACATTGTTTGCTCAGAGCTATGAATTTGACAATGAAAAGTTTCTTCCAATTTGTTCGCCTTTGATCGAGCACATTTCTCCACAGACATTTGTAGGGTGCTCTTACTCTTTTTACTCTTCTAAATTTGAAATTGCCTTTACATAACACAGTTGTTTGCAATCCTAGAGATAGGATTGTATTCAGTATGACCATGTGTGACATTGGTAAATGGCAAGCCTAAGGAGCACAAGCCACGTGTGGACCCCGTTTAATATCAGCAATTGAACTAAATGGAAGGGTTTTTTGGTCTCGGCTTTCCTGTCCTTCTGATCTGCAGTTTGTCTCCCCACTTACAGCACCACTTTCCATCTGTTTTCTTTTTTTTCCTTCCCTATCAGTGTTTGGCACTGTACATCATCACATTAAGCCAAGGATAGTTTTTCACAACTCTCCCCCACAGTGGCCTTGGCTGCCTTGAACCAGGGCAGTGTTCAGAGGTGTCCCTTTCATGACTGTCCTTAGCACTGTGGGGAAGCAAGTTCCCTGCCTTCCTGAACATTGCAGCGCAAGTACAGCACAGGGTCACAAAAATACTACTTCAAAGGCATCCCAGGAGACCTGTTAACAGAACAAAGGTTAGAGACGTGAACTGTTCTGTCATAGGGAATTGCAATGCGTAGGTTCTCCAGGGATGAAAAATAAATAAAGGCATTGATGAATGGTTAACTTAGTAGATGCCATGATCTACTGCTCTCTCTTCCTTTTAGCTGCTCCTTCCTTCTACCTCTATATTACAGAATGTTAATTAATATCAGTCTGTGTGTAAATGCTTGTACTAACTAGCAGAGATTCACGTGGTCTGATTCTTGTGTGTTGCTTTGTCAAACTTTGTTAGATCGCCAGCAATTCCTGTGTCCAACTTTGGTGAGAAAATAGCTGCAGGAAAGTTGTGATGGACAGAAACTTCTGTAGCGATTTGTCCCGTCAGTTGTTTCATTTTTCTCTGCAAGAGAGATAGCTGATGAATTCCACAAGATGGTTTATCTGCAATTTTGGAGTTACCTGCTGTCGCACAGTTCTCAGAGCAGTTTCCTGCAGTGGTTCATATGCTGCACAGTTCATTTATCAAACTGCAGAAGAACAAAGGGGAGCCAGGATCCCAACTCTGATAGTTAGAATCAATCCAGCAGTTCTAAAGCAGTACAGTAATTGATTAATTATGTTGATAGAGAGTTCTGCAGTGTCAGTGTTTCCCATGGGCCCTGTGCACTGTTTTTGGAGCTGTCCCTTGTTGATCATTCCGGGCAGCTAGGAAATAAATCCCAGTAGATATTTATGCTCACTCCAAACAAAAGGAGAGACAAAAGCCTCAAACTTAAACTTGGCCATAAGTAACTTGAAAGAGATATTACTCGGATAAAATATCCACTGAGGAGATTGCAGCTCAATACTACTATACCATGGGGTCTCCATTCCCAAAGTTTGATACTGATTTTTTTTTTTCCTAAAAAACTAATGAGATAATGCTCCTTTATTCTTCCCAAAGCAGTTGCCTGTAAACAGTGAAATGTTCTGTGCTTTGCACTTTGCTGGTTTTCAAAAAGATCTTAAGGGCTGCATTTCAGTTACTGCAAGCTTCCCACCCCACAAAACTGCCAGATTGAGATGTTTTATAGATGTCTGCAGGAATCATGCCATCTTGATTGTAAACCTATTGTATCTCAACCAGATCAGGTAGAAGAGACTGTTATTTTGAAGTAGGTTGCCGTGCTGCCTTGCCTTGCTGCTGGACAGTAAAATATGCATTGACGTCAGAACTGGCTGCTCAGTATTCAGTTCATGCAGTGGGTCAGGTTTGTCTCTACTACACTCATACCTTTCCTTTATCGGTACCTCTCTCCTCGTGATTACCTCCTTCACTCCTACAACTGTTACAACAAAAGATCCACATGCCTCTATGAAGCTGGGCAGGTTGAATTCTGTGTAATTGTAGCAAAGTGGGTTAATTGTAACTGAAGCTAGTGGTCATTCTAGAGCATTTTTAGGGGTACAAATTAGAGACCACCTCGTATTGCTAGATACATAGAAGTTGGAATTGCAAACAGGTTTGAAATCTTACTCTATTTCTATTTTTAACTGGAAAAAAAACAGATTCCATTCAAATGGTGTATATGCAAGAAAAATCTATCTTCTAAATTCAAGATTATTCTAAAGGAGGTAATGATATTGAGAAACAAAATGCCACAAATGTTGAGAGCCAATATTTGCAGATTGCACAAACATAGAGTTTATTCAGCCGAACACAATGCTGTAAATGATCATATTTTTTTAAAGTGCAGATTCAGGCAAATGTTAAAGAGATAAGGATCCCTCCATTATGTAATTTCAGTCCTCTGGTAACGAGTCCAATTGCAGTCCTTTTAGAATTCTGTGGCTGGCATATGTTTTGTGGAAGGCTGGCATGTTTTTCCCAGGAGTGAAAATTCTTAGCTCTGTTCTGAGGTTCAAAGCGATCATCTTTGACCTTAACTGATTATGGTAGATCAGTAATTGCAAAGCAGAAGCAAGGTGGGGCAAGAGAGGGGCGGCTAGTGGTTGTTTTGCACTTAGTCGAGTCCTGGCTATTCTACACATCAGAAAGTGCAGTCGAGCTGATGGTGCGGAACCTAAAAGCTGAAGAAGCCAAGTTGGCTGTGCACCCAGTATACTATCTCAATCTTGAATATTTTCTTTGAAATGCTTTTTAGGTGGCCTTATTACAACTCATAATATATGATTTGTTAAAAAATATTTAATATAATTGGAAGAAACAAGTGTGGAAAGTATGATGGAAGCAAACAGAGACAACTGTAATAATACATGTAGCCTAAGAAGTGATGTTGAACTTCCTGCACAGGTAATAATTTTGTCCGATAATAGTATATAATTGGATTTCTAAAAATAAGAGCTGTTCGCTGAGATATGCATCATTAGGTCTTATGTTACATGGAAAACTCTAATATGACTTAATAGGTATCTCGCTTTACCTTCACTTGTTACTGTCAAGGCATTCTTTTCAGCATATTCTTAAAACTGAAGAGATACAGGTGTGTCTTTCCCTGGAAAAAGGGAAAAAAATGATGCTGTAGTACCACAGATCAAGGGCACAACAGGTGGTCAGTTTAGGGCATGTAGCTCTAGCCCAAACACACAGACTCTTGAGAAATGTCCTGCGGGGCCAAGCTACTGCCCTGTGCCAGGCAGTGACAAGGGGGGATGCTCTTCGGCGGGGACAGATGAAGCTGGCCGCTTTCTTCGGGTCCGTTCCTCTTATTGCCAAGCCCCAGCAACCACAAAGCTGCTTGTAGAGAGTATATTCTTGCCTGTTCCTTTTGGTAGCAGTTTCTAGACCTTTCATTCATGACTCTGTCTAAAAAAATTTAATCCTCCATGCTTTCATTAAACCTTCGGATGAAGGCCTAAGACCTCCTGGCCCTTTATAAATAAAACTATTGCATATATGACATTAATCACGTAAAGATAATAGTGAAAAAGAAAATTCTGATTGTAGTATAAAACTGCAGCTTTTCTTGTACTGATCAGTCATACTGACTCTCTCCTGGATCTTGCACTCTTTTCTTTTTTCTTTCTGAGGTGGCTCCTCATACTCATATTCACTAAATTAATACTTTTAAATCCAGTCTGGATTCGCAAAGCTTCTCTTTGGAACTGAAATCTTGGGTATTTCCAAGCAAGTCATGCAAATACAAGCATCTGTGCATTTATTTGCAAATCTGATATGGAGACCTACGAGGGTGGCACCTGAGTAGGAGCTGCAGTTCCAAGTTCAAGACTGATATTTATCTGCAGTTCTTAGAAGATGCTGAAAACTTAACAAAAACAAGATAAGTGAAGGGAGAGATCAGACTTAATGACACCTGCACAGATGGCAAAATGCTTCTGAGAGAAGTAATTGCCTCATGTTTCCTGAAGCACTGTCAGGGTTGCCAAGCCAGTGATGTGTCAAGAAAACCTCCTTCCAAGTGAATAAAAAAAATCCACGACAAAAGTCTAGCTGTGATAGGAGCAAGGTAGGTGACAGAGAGTGATGGCGGGATTTTTCTGCAGAGGAAAACCCTCTGTTATTCCAGCTGAACTTGTAATTGTTCGAAACTGAGGGTGGATGGCAAGAGAAGTACAGCATGAATTTTATACTCAGTCTTTCCTATTTAGATTTGGAAACAGAGATTACATTGGCCATTTGCACCTCCAGATGATGGTGACGTGTCAGGATGCCATTACGTAACTGTTCATGCAACTGTCTGGCGTTCTGTGTGTTTGCAGAGCATGACACTGATATGGATCTGGCGGTCTGACCTTCAAATCATCTTTCTGGCATTGCAGCCTGCTTTCCGAGGGGCACTGGGGCTTTTCTCTGCTTATGGGAGAGTCTCAAAATCCCACTGCTCTGAGGCCGGGAAATGCTTTTCTGACAGGAGCAGATATTTGCAGTAACATAAGTGATTTTCTCATACTGAAAGTCCTTGGATTTTTTTTTTTCCCCCAGTAGGTTTTCATGAATTGTTTCTTCCAACCTGAAGCCTTGCACTACAACTTTTTATTTGCCACTAGGATCACTGGATCACTTTAGCAGGTTTGATCTCACCCGAGTCCTGCTGTTCAGGTCTCAGAGGGAGGATAACAGGGCAATCTAATGATCAACTCAGCTTTCTTAAAGCAAGGAAAAAGGGCAGAACAAAAACATGTATTATTAATTTGCAAAGATCAAGTACCTGGATTTTTCAGCCCTTCTGAAAAAGGAAGCACACTTCTGTTAACTGTTTAGCTAAAAGTAGAGTAACTGAACAACAAGGAGCTAAGTTTTTTACTATGGGGTTTTTATGGGAGACAGATAATAAATGTAGGCTGGAGCATCCTGACTACATATAGTGATAATGTTCTCTGAAATAAAAAGTTACAGGGCAAACCTTCCTCTGACTTGGCTAGCATTTGCTTGCTGTGTTTTCAGATATATCAGGATCATTATTGCAACCCCAAAGGTAAGGTGACAGTTTTAGAATTCAACTGAGGAATGAATTCAGTATTTAAAAGGTTGGATGGAAAAATAGGCCAAGATGACATTCATTCATCTTCATTTAATTCTTTCCCAGTGAGAAAACCCTAGGACATGAGATATCTGTTCTTGCTTTGTGTGTATGCAAATAATGGGTTTGGTTTTTTGAGATAGGATTAATTTTTTCACCTCTTATCTGGGTGATTCTGTTTCTCATCAACAAATATACCTGCAGAACAGCTCCAAGGATTGACAACTTCAATATGGATCCTATTCCTAGGCAATAAGGACCTGAGTTTTGGAAGACTTTTTTTCTTCTAGAGGATTGGTATGTTGAGTTTTCACAGATTTTTAAATGCAGATGATGCTATTATTTTTAGCACTTTATAAAGACGTGGCAGCACCTGGCAAACCTCACCCCACCGCTATTTTGAGCTTTCCAGAAAAGGACCAAGAATAATATTCTCTTCTCTGCCTTTTATCTGCTGTGTATTGGAAGCAATTGTCCCAAAATGACTCCTTGGTGTGGCTCCTCTGCTCACGAGAACTCTAGCAGCAAAGATCTCCTCATTGTCCAGTTAGTTGTGCCGTTGTCAGATGTCCCTGGGGAAATGTCCTGTGATGCTATGCTGAGGTGCTTCAGGACAGGTTTCCCAGAGAACCGAAGGTCCGAGACTTTGTTTTCTGCTAAAGGAATTAGGAGAATTGCTTGGGAGATTTCTAGGTAGCAGAGCTCTTCTCCCTGCTAAAGAGGTAGTGGATCTCCCCTGGTGTGTACCGGGAGCCAGAGTGTAATGTGCAGGTCTGTCTGTGTAAGCAAGCCTGTGTATTCAGATCCAAGTCAGAGGTTTTCCTGCGTGGACAGAGCATTAGTGCAAAAGCAGGAGTAGTTCCTGACTGCCTGGTGTGGAACGGCCCGTGGTGGGCTCAGCCCCAGGCTAGTTTTTGCATGGCATCTGCACAAATACAGAGCAGCCTATAATACATTTTTCACAGAATGGCTAGTTTTGTTAAAAGAAAAGGTGACTTCCAGTAAGTTGATCAGACAGTGTTGAGGCATATGCAGAGTGTCAGACCACAGAGTTACAACCAAGGAAAAAAAGCATAAGGCTACTGTTTATAAAAGGAAATGAGACTTAGCACTTCCCCTTATACCCTGATGTATACAGGTCACTGGACCAAGATGTTCCCAGAGCACATGATGCGCATTAGAGGTGACAGAAAGGTTACAGCAGAAGTACAGCATAGAATTTCAGGCTGTGGAAAGGGGTAGGCAGAGGTTTTCAGACATGGGACAAGTTTCTCTTTGGTGCTTAGAGAACAGTCGGGGCTGTTTATGGCTGGCCACATCTGGGTCATCACTGATTTTCTACCTAAACTGGGACTAATCTTAACTTTGCTGCTCCAATAGCCTCGCCTGTATAATTACTATGCTGTTTAACATCCTAAAACTCTGATAAGAGACAAATTCCATAATAAATGTTTTGAAATTCCTGAACAAAAGAGCAATTATACACATGTTGCAAAACATTGGCAAAGCTGAACTTTCTATGGAAGAACATGACTGAGAACTGGCCTGGTCAGGTTTGACATTTGCATTGCTGCGTATAGCTCTTCCTTGGAGATTACCACAAGTGAGCTTTGGAAAGACAAGGGATAAAAGGAGACAGAATGACATGAATTGTGTGTGTATAACTGGCTGTTCTGCAGTCACTAGCTGCTTACCTGAGGCAAGTGGATCACCACCGTAAGGTGTGTTTAAAAAGGTAAGTTTATAATGTAAATGCCTTCTGGAATATGGCTGTTGCACAAAACAGTGACTGTTTCTACTACTTTACAGTGTGTTACGCACTGCAGAGATCTCCCCACTGGGAGCTGCTTGGTTACATCCTCTTGGCTCTCCATTATTCCTCTGTTATTCCTAATTGGTGGATTTCATTAAAGCCAACTAAAAATGTCCTGCTTATTTTAGTAGTACTGCTTAGTTGGTCCATAGTGCAGTACGGTAAGGAAGCAGAGGTATGTTTCTTGATGAATTTTTTGGTGAACTTGTTGTTAAAAGAATTTTTGGAAAGATCCAAAAGGCCTGTCAGATCATGCTGTTTGTGCTTGTGGCCCACATAGCTTTTGAACCTGTTGCTTGACTGTAACCTTACTTGCTAGCAGGCAAAATCTCAAAGGGAAGAAACGTTCCTGCAGGTTCATGTATACGTATTCACATACTAACGAATAAGTCTTGCATGTAGAAGTGGCTGCAGAAGTTTTCAGGTTTATTATGTGCGAGGGAAAATCTCAAAAGGCTGAAGGACTGCCCTAAAGCCTCTTCAGTTTTGATGTTCCTGGAACTGCTGCTTCTGTCAGTGCTCATCTGGATGCATGTTGCAAGCAGCATAATATTAAATAAACTGTGAGACCTCTCATGCCCTTCTGTTAGGGGAAAAAAAGAATACTTTTATCTTTGAACAACCTATATGTTTCAATTTACATAATACTCCTCTAAAGCAACTCCACGTTAACTTTTCTTAAGCCTGTTCAGTTTTCCTGTTTAATATCTCTGCCCTGCTTTGATTCCAAGATTCTCCAGTATTTTATAGCTCACAACAGGTAAACAGAGAACCAAGCCCTTTCCTCTTTGTCAAACTATATAGATAGAACTAAACACAGTGGTACCAGCAGTGCCTCTGCCATTTCTGCTAACCACAGTGTTTATCAGGGCTGCTATCTGCTGATCAGCACCGCATCGTATTAACATACCTCTGAGGTATTCAGTGGTTGATAGGACTAAATCAACAGCTTGATTACGGTGTATCAACACTGTTGACTTTCACAGGATTCCTCGAGCCATATCAGCATGCAGTATTACTTTGCAGGAGGCTGGTTGGCCACAAGGGTAAAGCCTTATCCTTGAGGAAAAATAAATCCAAAGCAACTTGTAGTTTTCAACTGTATAGATCACTCTGTTTAGGAAGAGGTGATGGGGAAGAGATAAATCATTATTAACACAGGGGTAGAGTAGGATGAACATAAACAGTGTTGTTGTACAAAGAACATGGGCTTAAGGGGCTTTGCATGTTACTTGCTAATGATAAGCTCTGTATTTCCTTCAGAGATAAAGCTGACCAGATAGCAGATTGAAGCCTGTAGTTTTGAAAGTCTTAAATCCAATGTTTTAGTAAAGGCTGTGCAACCTGGAAGCAAAGCAACAGTGGAGGCTATACAAATTGCTTCAGACTTCATGTCACTACGTTCCCTATTCGAGAGTGACTGTCACTTTTCACGGTTGGAGTGTTATGAATTGTGATTGATACAGAAGTCCCCGAATCTGGTGTCATTTTAATCCATAAAGATCATTTTAATCCATAAAGATTTTTTTTTTTTTTAATGCAGAGCTGTAGAATAGTGTTTAGTTGTAGGCTGGAAGGGTTGTGGACAATCCCAGTAGCAAAGCTTCCTTCCTAGCAGAAGGTTTTGTGTTTTCCCATGCTTGTTGCTTTTGGCAGAGCTCCTTCCTCCCATCTCCAATGTTGATGCTTTTGCTGTCAATATTTGTTGTGTATTCAAGGCTAGAGAGCGCCCAAAGAAAACTCGGGAAATCTCAGATCCAGTACTGAATCTCAGATACTTCTTGGCAAGCAAATAAGCTCAGATGTGTGTCTGATCCTCTGGTTTGTTCAATTCTAGGGATTATTGCTTTTAAACTTAGAGATCGTAAATTGCTAGATGTTAATTGAAAACTCCTCCAGGTTGTGAGGTTTTGTAGAGAGTTTTAATAATTATGCAGTTGTTGTGAAAATAACTAGGACATTCAGTATCCGCAATAAATACTTTCAGAGGGGGTACGGGTGAAAGATAGAGCCTTTCATGAAGGAAGGTAAGCTTTCAGGCCCAGTGCTTGCATATGATTGTTTGTCATGCAACTGGAGTTTGAAGTGACCTTTTTCCTTAATTTCTCAACAGATTTTGGCTTTGGAAATTTCTATAAAAGCGGTGAGCCTCTAACAACATGGTGTGGAAGTCCACCTTACGCAGCCCCAGAAGTCTTCGAAGGGCAGCAATACGAGGGACCCCAGCTGGATATCTGGGTATCGTAACTTTTTATTTAATTGGATTTAAAACAGCTTTTAGCGATTTAGAACACAAGAGCCACCTCTGAGTTTTTGTAAGCTGCAGATAAGCTGTTTCTTTTTGGCTTTGTTTCCTGAAAGTGTTATAAGATGTCTCCAACATAGAATAGAATTGGAGTTAACAATTAAGTGGCTATTAAACGTACTCTCTAGGCCTAAGAGGAAAAACTCCTCAAGCAACTCTCCTGATTGAATGCATGAACTTTGCTGTTTCAGTGTAACGAAGTATCCTCTGTATTACATGGAAATTGAACTTGTAGGGCCTGTATATTCCCGATGAGGTTAAAGGGATTCTGAGCCACTGACACACAGGGGGGACTGTGTTCTTCTCTGAACTGAGAGCCATTATGTTTGTGCCACAAGCATTTCCACTGCAGGCAGCTGCATGCTTTTGAAACGTGGAAGAGCACAGAGAAGCCAACCAGTTTCTTAATGCAATGAAAACGGACTAAAATGAGCTGAAGGGATTCTCTGCACCCTTCATGATTTGCCAGAGACCGCCTTTCATTTTTCACTTTTTTCTTTTAACCTTACTATTCTGGTACTTACAATGACAGATTCGTATTTATTGCAGCCACAGATAGGGTGCAATTTTGAAGTCTTTGCTCGGACATCAGGCTTCCAGTGATAATATTGTATTTATAACAACATAGGCAGTGCCATTTTGGTCAGAGCCTGGATCATAGGCACGGCCATTCAGCTACTAATGTAATTGTCTCGTAGTTTTACTAAAAAAACTTCATGACAGACATTATACTTCATGTCTGTCTATCTATTGACATCAATATCTCTCTATATATCTCAATTAAAAAAAAAAAAGCTACAGCTTTTTTGAACCTTGTGTAATGGCTAAACAATTCTGCAGTAGACCTCAGCATACTCACTTGTTTCAGGTAACACATGCATTGTGTGAACGTCAGAAATGAATCTCATAGTTTTGTTAAGTATTTCCTTAAATATTTAAGATCCTAAATGGTTAACAGAATCTGTTACCAGTGAATCTGTCTGTGCGCTGAGTGCACAGTGAATCTATCTGTACACAAAGAGCAGCACACACTCGTTTATATTTAACATAAAATTGTCATCTCCTTTACTTTCCTTCTCAGAGGAGTTCAGGCTTCCATATTTCTTTTGCAACAGCTCATTACAGAGGAAGTCTGCCTAAAGATGGCAGAGGAAATGCAGCAATCCACAGTTCAGCTCTTGTCAGGCTAAGGAAGGAAGCGACTTTTAAAAATATGTATTTAGTTTTTAAAAATGTCTATGTACTTACAAAATTTTAAGGTGAATGTGTAATGCTTGCTTTTTTTTTTCCCCCTTGAGAAATCCAGTGCTTAAGCTATCTGTGCTAACTCAGGACATGAAGGGCTCATGTGGTTATTTCATCTGGTGTGGTGTTAGATTTTTTTTTGGCTATACTGCAAGGCTGTTTCCATTTGCAGTGCCAATTAAGTTGCATACTTTCAAAAATCAACCTGGCAATTGAGAGCTCTTGCCCAGGTTGTCTCCTTTTGCTCAAGTTACATTATCCTTCCTGCACCCAGCAGTGCAGAATCACTAGCTGGAGCCTCCCAAAAGCTGACACAGTTTATAAAGCGGCCAGTGTACTTCCTCCCAGGCTTCTGCAAACTGGTGAATATAAAAGGTTACAATTTCTTACTTGGAATGGCTGCTGTTTGAGGTTTGTTTTTGTCTGAAGAATGTTCATATTAACAAAGAATGTCTGATTCTCACCTGAAGTTGGGACTCACTTTTCGGGTTATCATTCAGTCCCCTGCATGGAGCTTCCTGCTAGCAGGCAAAAGTCCCTAGCCATTACACTTCAGCCTACCTGCTTATCAGCACAAGGTACTGCAAGCCGACCATTGTGGCTTAGCTCAATGTTCTTCATCTTTAGGGATTTTCAGAAATATAACTCCTTTTTCTATATGTTTCCTGTTTCTGCAGAACATAATTCTGATGTTTTTTTCCTGACAGGAGTTGGCTAGTCAAGCTCAGAGTACTTTGTTTATGGCTCAAAGATAAAATGGATATTCTCCTTCTTACAGAGCATGGGTGTAGTCCTTTATGTTTTGGTCTGTGGAGCATTACCTTTTGATGGCCCAACACTCCCCATACTGAGGCAACGTGTTCTGGAAGGAAGGTTCAGGATCCCTTATTTTATGTCAGAAGGTAATAATGTGTCTTGTATTTTCCAGGAGGTAAATCTCAAGTAAAGTCTATAATAACCTCTGCTGCAAGACAGCCAAGGGTGGTGCATCTGTCTGCAGACTATGGTGTGACAGACCATTTCATTCTGGTGCGAAACCAAGAAAGTTGACCTAGCTGAGCCACATGGCATCGCGACGAGGCTGCTGCTGCTAGGCACACCAGCCCATATCTACCGTAGCAATGTGTACGCATCACGAGTGGCAGCATGGCTGTGGCCAAGGGGAACAAGAGCTGCTAAGTGGAAGTTGAAAAGATTCTCAGTCTACTGTGGACAAAAGTACAGGCATACAACAGCAGAGATGTATCTGAGCAGCAATTGATTTACATTCTCCCATGCCATAAACATTTTAATCCGGAAAGAAAATTACACTCAATATCACTATCATACTTATGTGGTGGATTAGGTGTTTACTGGTTTTTGACAGTGTCTGCTAAACAAAAGCAAAAAAAGTGCGCAACTAATTCACATGCCAGATTCTCATAGTCATATTCTGGCACTCCCACACGCGACTGGGAGACTATCAGATATCTCCCTTGGTTAATTGCCCCATCTGTTGGGTTTCACTGTCCCTCAGGCCTGTTCAGACAAGAACAAATGGGGCCATTTTTGCACAGGGTTTTATGCTGTTCTTCAGCTTCCCTCTATTAGCAAATCGCTAAACTTGGATTACTCAGGAACAACTTTCCTGAATCATGCACCATTTCAGTAGACTATTTTCTATGCTTATCTTTGGTTCCATTAAACACTTTTTCTTCCTGCACTGTTGTTGAGGCTTCTGCACTGCAAAACATGCTAGACCGCCCCTTTTTCTTTCTGACGATATGTACGCCTGAACACTAGCTCTGAAAATAGACACTGCAGTGTAGCTATAGCAGAGCTAGTTAGCCCAGCGCTTAGTTGCTTTTAGCAATGCTGCAGAGTGGAGCTGAGCAGTGGAGTGCTTATGGTACTGCATAGTGGAGCTGAGCAACCTCTCGGCTTCCCCAACACATTTTGCAGCCCGTGCTGAGCCATGTGATGTTTTTGTGACTGATGTAGCTATCTAAGCTAGACCAAGGTACCTTTGTGCAGGTTGCAACCCCTGCCCTGGCTGCAGTAGAGATCAGCTGTTTCACTTGCAGGTTTGCTGTGCCTCTTGCTGGTCACATGCTGTTGTGCAGAGCGGGGAAGGGTGTGTCTTTGGACACAATGGTGCAATCTGAACGAGGTAAACACGAATAATTAGCCAGCAATCTCTCTAAATTGTTTGTCATAACTACCTGAACAGATAGATTTGTTATAACCTTACTGACATTGTGGTCAGCTAGGAATGCAGGGCATATTGGTAAGACCCCTTAAGGTAACTTGCGTCAACTTCCTCCTGTATAAAAATGCCATATCCATCTCTTCATCTTTAGAAATCCAACAAAGATCTCGAGAGAAATGTCACGTTTTTACCGTATCCTATATGTAGCAGGCCAAGAGCAGCAGGCTATGTGTGTTCAGAAACATTTCAGCAGCTAAACCTATTGAGTGTCCCTCGGTTCTGGACTTGAAACACACAAACCTGCAGCCTTGGTCACTGGCTACTATTCACAGCTCAAGGAGGCACCAGTGTTAATTGTTTTGGTGACTGCAGGGGTCAAACTGTGTTGGAGAAGGATGCTAATTACTCTCTCCCTCACTTCACAGATGGGTTTTGAAGCTTCATTAGGTCTTGGAACAGTTCAAATGGCCAGAAAGAGGTATTAAGTATTACCTGTTACCCTTGTGTGGTAGCTGTGTGGCAGTAATGGCACTATTAGCCATACCCTATCTTTATAAAGAGGTTGACTTTTTTGTCATCTTAGTGTGTTTTTTTTTTTTAATCTTGTTTTGAAAAATTGTTTTGGCTTTCAGGAAATGTATTTAGCCCCAAAGTAGGTAGAAGCAAGTCGACTTCCCGTTGTAGTGCTCTGTATTGGTAGGTGTCAGGTGAGCATATGCAAGTAGCACATAGCAAGCAGGTTGGTAATGTACCTTACTTTTTCCCAACAGAGTGTGAACACCTGATTAGAAGAATGTTGGTGTTAGACCCATCCAAAAGGTTAACTATTGCTCAGATTAAGGAGCACAAGTGGATGCTTGTAGAAGTTCCTACACAGAGACCCATTCTTTATCCACCGGGACAGGAGAACGAGCCTTCCATTGGAGAGTATAATGAACAAGTTTTGCGGCTAATGCACAGCCTTGGAATAGATCAGCAGAAAACTATTGAGGTAAAACAGATTTACACCAATATTTATGCCCAGAGGGAGCTCACTTTCTTTTTTGTTTGTTTGTTTTATTACTGTGAGTTACTATGCAAGTTCTTGCAATGTTCTAGTAAGAGTGAGGAGGGGAGAAGAAAACAAGAGGCGGGGAAAAAAAAAGCTCAAAGCCTAATTCAAAAGATCAGACCCTACCAAGGGAAAAACAGCTATGATCCTGCTCCTCGTTGTGCAATATTGCCACAAACAACTTCAGCAGCGTGCCCTATTCCTTGCTGGACGCACCTAGCTGTTTCAGTTGAAGGCATCTCCTGCCCCTTAGAGTGAAACATGTGCCCTGTGAAAAGGCAACACTGTGAGGAAAATGACACTCTACTGTGTCAACAGTCCAATTTGGGAGCCATGTTGGTTTCTACACCATTAGACTCCCTGTGTGGGGATGGATAAATCATTAGCTCTCAAATGGAGAGACAGGAATGGAAGCAGAAGGGAAGGCAAATTCACCATGAGTTTCAAAGAGGGTGGAATATGAAATTCAGAAAGGAACAGAAAAGCAGTAAGCAATTCACTGTCTCCCTCTAATCCTAAATGATACTTCTTACCCAACGTAAATGCTAAAAGACTCCCTACGGAGTTAACATAATCATTTCCTTTAGAATGGTCGCTATTTTTAGCCATTGTGGAGGCTGCAGCTTGAATACTTCCTGCCAGAAGCGAGGCTAGTGTCTCTGCTTTACAGGGGTTCAGTTCCTCATTGCTTCTAGGGTTATGGAATGGCCTCTTTATTCAGGAAGTCCTGGAGCATGGTCCCTTCCACAGGCTCAAATCCTTGAGGGTTCAGAATAGTATGTTCCGCAACAGTTTGGAACATAACAAATGCCTGACACTTATTGGGGCCACTAAACTAAGGCTGATGCTTTCTTTGCCTGGCATTTCTCGTATGCAACTTACTTACCAATGACACGAAGGTCCCATTGCCTCTTCAAAAATTGTTTTTCTTTTAGAAGGCATTTTTTTTTTCTTCTTAATCTCGTAGTACATAAGATGCACACATTTGGCTGCCCTCGATCTCTTGTTCTTCTCTCTTTCAGTCCCTGCAGAACAAGAGTTACAACCACTTTGCTGCGATCTATTATTTGTTGGTGGAGAGGCTCAAATCGCATCGGAGTAGCTTCCCTGTCGAGCAGAGACTTGACACACGTCAGCGTCGGCCAAGCACCATTGCTGAGCAAACAGTAGCCAAGGTAACACCTAATTCCTAGCAGAGGTGGACTTAGGACTGTTTCTACTGCGATATTCTGATTTCTGTAGTCTGTAGACTCCTAGCATTGTTTTGGAAAATTTGTATTTGTGATTCTGTTACTCAAGACTTTGCTTCTAAATAATGTCATCTCTGCTAAGAGCAGTACCACTTTTTCCTCCTGTGAGCTAGCAAGAATCTTGTTTCACAGGAGGTTTCACAGCACAGCTGGAAAGCCTCTGTAGAGCAGAGGTAGGGGCAATGTGGTGACTAATTGATTTAAGTCTTGAAGAGGTTACATGTATTTTATCAAGAGTAATTTAGGGTGCTCCCTAGATCTGATGCCAGCCTGTCCCTTTCGCAAGACTTTCCCCTTACTAATTATGCTGACTGACTGAGCACCTCCCTCTCCCCCCCCCCCCCCCCCCAAAAAAACCCACATGTTGAGTTTATCATATTTTATTCCAGTAATTCTCATTCTTTACGTGTTCTTGTATTTCATTAAGATACATAGGCATTATACAGCCTTTCATTTCTATTAATGCATAACTGGAAATGGGAAAGACTTTACCTCTTCAAAATAGCAGGCCTAAGACTATAATGGTCTCAAGCAAGCACTTGCTCAGGTTCACAGACCTTTAGGTACTGTATGCTGCAGAATATAGGAAGTGTCCAAATGCCACCAGAATTCTTTTGTTACTCTGCTTCCAGGAGAAAACAAAACAATGCTGCTGCATTTTTGCCTGAGGCAGTAGAAGACTACTTAGTTTCAGGTTCTATTGAAATTATAGCCAAACCATGTCAGCTATAAACTTAAGTACAGGAGCAATGTGGCTGACAAAGATAAAAATCAGTGATTTTTTTTTTTTTAGTTAAGAATTGCGATGAGAGAAAGACAGTATTCCAAAGCGTTCATTATAGAAGATATATATGTATATCATATTATCTTCATTATCTGGACACAGATGAGCAAGGAAGACCACCTCACAGAAAGTGGTTCTTTCATGAACTAAATTCAACTTCCTTGTGCTTTCTAGCCCCAGGGCCTGCTCTTGGCTCAGCACCCTCTGGAGTAACGAGAATTCATTTCACACATGGGTATTGTTTATTTTTGATTTGTGAGTTTGGATGTTTTCCTTGTTTTTTTCCTTGTTTTTTAGCTAAGCATGCTTAGTCTTAGGAGGCCTTTAATCTCTTTCAGACACAAGCTGTGGTGCCCTCAGTAAACTTGCGTTCACAAAATCCAAGATTGCTGCGGTCTCCAGGCCTGCCCCCAGCTTCAGGTGCAGAAGCCTTTTCATTCTCACCATCCAGCTGCCAAGCAGAGACAGCATTTATGGACGAAGAAGGAGTTGAAACACCAAAGGTACAGCTTAAAATTGGCCTGCTGTTCAGTTGAGTTTCAGGAAGACTAAAAATGACTGTTGCCCATAAGTTACTGCCTAGCAAGAGTACTGTTATAGTAGAATGTGTCGCTTTTCACTAATGAATAAGAGATGGGCTCCTAGGCTGCCTGGTTAGTATATTATGCTAGCACAAATCATT